>NW_027212145.1:0-72907 GCF_036971445.1 Narcine bancroftii | reverse complement strand
TGGACTGACCCTCTCGATGTCCATGCAGGAGGACGAGATTCGCCTCGTTCCCTGACTACCTGGTCATCCAGGTCAAAGAAGTTTACATTTGGGCTCGACTGGGTGCCCCGGAAACTGGGTGAGGAACTCGTCTCGCCTGTCCCTGTCTCCTTCACCCCCTACCCCCACCCCTGTCTCCCCGCCCTCTACAGTCTCCATCTCCCTTACTCCCATCCTCATCTCCCCCTCGCTTCTACTGTCTCCCTCTCCCCTACGCCCATCCCGGTCTCCCCTGCCTCAACTGTTTCCCGATCCTCGTTCCTTCGTCTCCCTCTCCCCTACCCCTGTCCTTGTCTTCCCATCTCTACTGTCTCCCTATCCCCCTACCCCGTCCTCAAATCCCCCCGTCTCTACTGTCTTGCGTCTTCCCCGTCCCCATCTTGCGTCACCCCCAGTCACCCGTATCCTCCCAAGTCCCCACCATCTTCTCCCCCCTCTCTTCCCCTTTCTCTCCCCCTCTCTCCTGCCCCTCCCTTTCCCCTCTCTCGCCCCCACTTCCTTTACTTCCCCCCCCTCTCCCCTCCCTCCCCCGGCCAACTCCCTGCCCATGAAACCTCTCTCTCCCTCTTACAGACGTCTCCATCGATATGCCAGACGAACTCGACCTGTCCCACCTGCGGGGTGTGGGGCTCCAGCCGGGGGAGGAGGAGCTGCCGGAAGTTGCCCCCCCTCTCGTCACACCTGACGAAGGCAAAGGTAGCGGCCTGTTCCATCGCTGAGGATGAGGACTCAATCTCGTACCGCGCTCCTGTCCTCCCCGGCATGTTAGTGCTCTTCTCTCTTCCCCTCCTCTCTGCTGCCGCACCAGTCTCTCACCCTCATTCCTTTCTCCACCCCCGTCCCTTTCTCGCCCCCCCCACACCCCATCTCACTGTCTCTCCAACCCGTCACTCTATCCCTATCTCTCACCCATTTCCCTGTCTCCCATCCCCATCTCTCAACCCCTCCCTCTCACATCCCCCTCTCCTCCTCATCTCTCACCCCCCCTCTTTTCCTCTCATCTCTCACCCCCCTCTCTCTCTGTCTCCACACCCCCATCTCTCACCCCCTCTCTCACAGTTCTCCACCCCATCTCTCACCCCTCTCTTCCTGTCTCCCACCCCCACTCTCTCCCCCTCCCTCTCACTGTCTCCCACCCCATCTCTCACCCCTCTCTTCCTGTCTCCCACCCCCACCTCTCACCCCTCTCTCCGTCTCCCCATCTCTCCCTGTCTCCCACCTCCCCTCCTCTCTGTCTCCCACCCCTATCTCTCACACCTCTCTCCCTATCCACCCGTCTCTCACACCCCTCTCCATCTCCAACCCCAGCTCTCCCTGTCTCTCCCACCTCTCTGTCTCCTGCCCCCATCTCTCCTGTCTCTCTCACCCCGTTTCTCTCCCCACCTCTCTCCGTCTCCTTCCCTGTCTCCCAGCCCCCCCTCTCTCGCTCCCCTCTATCTCTCCTTATCACTCACCCTCCCTCTCCATCACTCTGTCCCCCAACTCTCTCCTTCTCTATCCCCTTTCCCCATCACCCCATTTCCCATCTTTCTCTCCATCTCACTCTCCCTCTCCCATCTCTATCCTTGTTTATCTCTCTCTTTTCCCCCTCCCCCCCCCCCCCATTTGATGGGAATGTGATGTGTTGTGGGGGATGGTATTGGTGGGGATATGGGAGTGCGAGTCGGTCTCTGATGTGACGGAGAGGGGTGGAGGGGCTCTGGGACAGGGTGACGTGGTTGGGTCACAGCACGAGCTCAGGGTTCAGACTGTCAGTTAATGTGAATCTCACACCTTCTCTCTTTCCCTGACCCCCCTCCTCCTCCTCTTCTCTCCCCCCCCCCTTCACCTGATGTCTCCCACTCCCTCCTCGGTCACCCTTCCCCTCTCTCTCCCCTTCCCCTCTCTCCCGACCCCCCCCCCCCCCTCCCTTTCCCCTCTCTCTTGATATCCCCTCTCTCCCCTTCACCCCCTCTTTCCCTGCCTCCCCCGGCCCTATCCACTTTCCCCCCTCCCCCCAGCTCCAGTCCTGGACGAGGCAGTTGTATTGCAGCTGGCAGAGATGGGCTTCCCTCCACGGAGGCATGCCGGAAGGCCCGTGTACTTCACTGCCAACGCTGGTGTTGAGGCAGCCATGACCTGGATCATGTCCCACCTCGATGAACCAGGTGGGTCACGGGGATTGGGTGAAGGTCCAACTGCACATCCGCCCCCACTTCCTCTCACGCCTATCATTCCCCTCTCTCCCCCTCCCCCTCCCTCCTCTCCCCTGTCCCAATCGACCTGACGTCTCTCATCTCTCTCTCTCTTCCCCACTTCCCCCCATTCCCAGATTTTTGCTAACCCCCTGGCCCTTCCGCCGTCAGCTGGTCCCTGGGGGCTGATCCCCCGTCTGAGGAGTCTCTGAGCACCATCGTCTCCATGGGCTTCTCTCGGGAACAGGCGGTCCGAGCCCTTCGGGCGACGGTGAGTGTGGGAGGGGGGAGGGCACTCTCTCATCTCTGCGGGATCCTTGGCAGAAAGGAAGGGCCCAGGATGGAAGAGGGTCTTGGATGGAGGTGCAGAGCAGTCTCTCCCCTCGACAGGGTGGGGGGGGAAAGGGGAAGGGGTCTCTCCGTCCCCTCCAACAGGATTTCGGGGAGCGAGGGGGGCCCCAGTGCAAGGGGAGGTGACCCGAACCGAGGAGGAGGGGTCCAGGGGAGAGAACTTACTGTCCGCCGTCCTGAAGCTTGCCGGCTGGCGTGGGGCCTCGGAAATAGGCCCAGGTTTCATGCCCAGGTTGAGGCTTGAAACCGTCCGCTGGGGCATGGGATGGGGGAGGTGAGGGAGGGTTCGGGAGTTGAGGGGAATCTCACACAGATGTTCAAAACCTCTCTCCCTCTCCCCCTCTCTCTCACCCCCCCCTCCCCCACAGAACAATAGCCTGGAAGCGAGCTGTCGACTGGATATTCAGTCACATGGATGAACTTGATGCAGAGGCGGCCATGGATGTGTCTGAGGGGAGATCGGGGGCTGAATCTGTCTCGGAGACCACCCCAATGGGTCCCCGTGTCCGAGACGGAGTGGGCCGTAAGTTCACACCCCTCTTCCCATCCCCCACCTCTCCTCCTTCCCCGTCTCCTTTGCTCCCCCTCCACTCATTCCTCTGCTGCCCTCTCCCCTCTGCTCCCGTCTCCCCTCTGCTCCCCTCCTCCCCTCTGCTCCCGTCCTCCCCTCTGCTCCCCTCCTCACCTCTGCTCCCGTCCTCCCCTCTGCTCCCCTCCTCCCCCCTGCTCCCCTCCTCCCCCCCTGCTCCCCTCCTCCCCCCTGCTCCCCTCCTCCCCCCTGCTCCCCTCCTCCCCCCTGCTCCCCTCCTCCCCCCTGCTCCCCTCCTCCCCCCTGCTCCCCTCCTCCCCCTCTCCCCCTGCTCCCCTCCTCCCCCCTGCTCCCCTCCTCCCCCCTGCTCCCCTCCTCCCCCCTGCCTCCCCTCCTCCCCCCTGCTCCCCTCCTCCCCCTGCTCCCCTCCTCCCCCCTGCTCCCCTCCTCCCCCCTGCTCCCTCCTCCCCCCTGCCCCACCCCTCCTCCCCCTGCTCCCCTCCTCCCCCCTGCTCCCCTCCTCCCCCCTGCTCCCCTCCTCCCCCCTGCTCCCTCCTCCCCCCTGCTCCCACTCTCCTCCCCTGCTCCCCTCCTCCACCCCTGCTCCCCTCCTCCCCCCTGCTCCCCTCCTCCCCCCTGCTCCCCTCCTCCCCCCTGCCTCCCTCCCTCCCCCCTGCTCCCCTCCTCCCCCCTGCTCCCCTCCTCCCCCCCTGCTCCCCTCCTCCCCCTGCTCCCCTCCTCCCCCCTGCTCCCTCCTCCCCCTGCTCCCCTCCTCCCCCCTGCTCCCCTCCTCCCCCCTGCTCCCCTCCTCCCCCCTGCTCCCCTCCTCCCCCCTGCTCCCCTCCTCCCCCCTGCTCCCCTCCTCCCCCCCTGCTCCCCTCCTCCCCCCTGCTCCCCTCCTCCCCCCCTGCTCCCCTCCTCCCCCCTGCTCCCCTCCTCCCCCCTGCTCCCCCTCCCTCCCCCCCCCCTGCTCCCCTCCTCCCCCTGCTCCCCTCCTCCCCCCTGCTCCCCTCCTCCCCCCTGCTCCCCTCCTCCCCCCTGCTCCCCTCCTCCCCCCTGCTCCCCTCCTCCCCCCTGCTCCCCTCCTCCCCCCTGCTCCCCTCCTCCCCCCTGCTCCCCTCCTCCCCCCTGCTCCCCTCCTCCCCCCTGCTCCCCTCCTCCCCCCTGCTCCCCTCCTCCCCCCTGCTCCCCTCCTCCCCCCTGCTCCCCTCCTCCCCCCCTGCTCCCCTCCTCCCCCCTGCTCCCCTCCTCCCCCCTGCTCCCCTCCTCCCCCCTGCTCCCCTCCTCCCCCCTGCTCCCCTCCTCCCCCCTGCTCCCCTCCTCCCCCCTGCTCCCCTCCTCCCCCCTGCTCCCCTCCTCCCCCCTGCTCCCTCCTCCCCCCTGCTCCCCTCCTCCCCCCTGCTCCCCTCCTCCCCCCTGCTCCCCTCCTCCCCCCTGCTCCCCTCCTCCCCCCTGCTCCCCTCCTCCCCCCTGCTCCCTCCTCCCCCCTGCTCCCCTCCTCCCCCCTGCTCCCCTCCTCCCCCCTGCTCCCCTCCTCCCCCCTGCTCCCCTCCTCCCCCCTGCTCCCTCCTCCCCCTGCTCCCCTCCTCCCCCCTGCTCCCCCTCCTCCCCCCTGCTCCCCTCCTCCCCCCTGCTCCCTCCTCCCCCCTGCTCCCCTCCTCCCCCCTGCTCCCCTCCTCCCCCCTGCTCCCCTCCTCCCCCCTGCTCCCCTCCTCCCCCCTGCTCCCCTCCTCCCCCCTGCTCCCCTCCTCCCCCCTGCTCCCCTCCTCCCCCCTGCCTCCCCTCCTCCCCCCTGCTCCCCTCCTCCCCCCTGCTCCCCTCCTCCCCCCTGCTCCCCTCCTCCCCCCTGCTCCCCTCCTCCCCCTGCTCCCCTCCTCCCCCCTGCTCCCCTCCTCCCCCCTGCTCCCCTCCTCCCCCCTGCTCCCCCTCCCTACTCCCCCTGCTCCCCCTCCTCCCCCCTGCTCCCCTCCTCCCCCCTGCTCCCCTCCTCCCCCTGCTCCCCTCCTCCCCCTGCTCCCCTCCTCCCCCCTGCTCCCCTCCTCCCCCCTGCTCCCCTCCTCCCCCCTGCTCCCCTCCTCCCCCCTGCTCCCCTCCTCCCCCCTGCTCCCCTCCTCCCCCCTGCTCCCCTCCTCCCCCTGCTCCCCTCCTCCCCCCTGCTCCCCTCCTCCCCCTGCTCCCTCCTCCCCCCTGCTCCCCTCCTCCCCCCTGCTCCCCTCCTCCCCCCTGCTCCCCTCCTCCCCATCCCCCTCCGCTCCCCATCCTCCCTTTCCCTCTCCCCCATCCCCTCTCTCCCCGTCCCTCATCCACTTTCCCTCCCCCTTCCCCCTCTTCCAACCCACACCCATCCACCATACATGTGCCTATGACAATATTTTCCTCCACAGGGTACCAGTTGTTTGCGTTTATCAGCCACATGGGGACGTCGACGATGTGTGGGCACTACGTTTGTCACATAAAGAAGGCAGGGCGGTGAGTTCACCCCTCTCTACCCCTTTCCCTCTTCTCTCTCCCCTCCCCCCCCCCCACTACCTCCCTGTCTCTTCCCCCTCACCCTCTCTCCCCTCCCCTCTCTCCCCTCCCCTCTTTCCTCTCTCCCCCCAACCCTCCCCCCTCTCTCCACCCTCTCTCTCCCCAGCCCCTCTCTCCCCACCCCCTCTCTCCCCACCCCCTCTCTCCCCACCCCCTCTCTCCCCACCCCCTCTCTCCCACTCCCTCCCCTCTCTCCCCACTCCCCTCTCTCCCTTCCCCACTTCCCCTCTCTCCCCACTCCCCTCTCTCCCCACTCCCCTCTCTCCCACCCCCTCTCTCCCCACCCCCTCTCTGCCACCCCCTCTCTCCCACCCCCTCTCTCCCCACCCGCCTCTCTCCCCACCCCCCTCTCTCCCCAGCCCCCTCTCTCCCCAGCCCCCTCTCTCCCCAGCCCCCTCTCTCCCCAGCCCCCTCTCTCCCCAGCCCCCTCTCTCCCCAGCCCCCTCTCTCCCAGCCCCCTCTCTCCCCAGCCCCCTCTCTCCCCAGCCCCCTCTCTCCCAGCCCCTCTCTCCCCAGCCCCCTCTCTCCCCAGCCCCTCTCTCCCAGCCCCTCTCTCCCCAGCCCCCTCTCTCCCCAGCCCCTCTCTCCCCAGCCCCTCTCTCCCAGCCCCCTCTCTCCCCAGCCCCCTCTCTCCCCAGCCCCCTCTCTCCCCAGCCCCCTCTCTCCCCAGCCCCCTCTCTCCCCAGCCCCCTCTCTCCCCAGCCCCCTCTCTCCCCAGCCCCCTCTCTCCCCAGCCCCTCTCTCCCAGCCCCCTCTCTCCCCAGCCCCCTCTCTCCCCAGCCCCCTCTCTCCCCAGCCCCCTCTCTCCCAGCCCCCTCTCTCCCCAGCCCCCTCTCGCCCCAGCCCCCTCTCGCCCCAGCCCCCTCTCGCCCCAGCCCCCTCTCGCCCCAGCCCCCTCTCGCCCCAGCCCCCTCTCGCCCCAGCCCCCCTCTCGCCCCAGCCCCCTCTCGCCCCAGCCCCCTCTCGCCCCAGCCCCCTCTCGCCCCAGCCCCCTCTCGCCCAGCCCCCTCTCGCCCCAGCCCCCTCTCGCCCAGCCCCCTCTCGCCCCAGCCCCCTCTCGCCCAGCCCCCTCTCGCCCCAGCCCCCTCTCGCCCCAGCCCCCTCTCAGCCCCAGCCCCCTCTCGCCCCAGCCCCCTCTCGCCCCAGCCCCCTCTCGCCCCAGCCCCCTCTCGCCCCAGCCCCCTCTCGCCCCAGCCCCCTCTCGCCCCAGCCCCCTCTCGCCCAGCCCCCTCTCGCCCAGCCCCCTCTCGCCCCAGCCCCCTCTCGCCCCAGCCCCCTCTCGCCCCAGCCCCCTCTCGCCCCAGCCCCCTCTCGCCCCAGCCCCCTCTCGCCCCAGCCCCCTCTCGCCCCAGCCCCCTCTCGCCCCAGCCCCCTCTCGCCCCAGCCCCCTCTCGCCCCAGCCCCCTCTCGCCCAGCCCCCTCTCGCCCCAGCCCCCTCTCGCCCAGCCCCCTCTCGCCCCAGCCCCCTCTCGCCCCAGCCCCTCTCGCCCCAGCCCCCTCTCGCCCCAGCCCCTCTCGCCCCAGCCCCCTCTCGCCCCAGCCCCTCTCGCCCCAGCCCCCCTCTCGCCCCAGCCCCCTCTCGCCCCAGCCCCCTCTCGCCCCAGCCCCCTCTCGCCCCACCCCCTCTCGCCCCAGCCCCCTCTCGCCTGCCCCCTCTCGCCCCAGCCCCCTCTCGCCCCAGCCCCCTCTCGCCCCCAGCCCCCTCTCGCCCCAGCCCCCTCTCGCCCCAGCCCCCTCTCGCCCCAGCCCCCTCTCGCCCCAGCCCCCTCTCGCCCCAGCCCCCTCTCGCCCCAGCCCCTCGCCCCAGCCCCCTCTCGCCCCAGCCCCCTCTCGCCCCAGCCCCCTCTCGCCCCAGCCCCCTCTCGCCCCAGCCCCCTCTCGCCCCAGCCCCCTCTCGCCCAGCCCCCTCTCGCCCCAGCCCCCTCTCGCCCCAGCCCCCTCTCGCCCCAGCCCCCTCTCGCCCCAGCCCCCTCTCGCCCCAGCCCCCTCTCGCCCCAGCCCCCTCTCGCCCCAGCCCCCTCTCGCCCCAGCCCCCCTCTCGCCCCAGCCCCCTCTCGCCCCAGCCCCCTCTCGCCCCAGCCCCCTCTCGCCCCAGCCCCCTCTCGCCCCAGCCCCCTCTCGCCCCAGCCCCCTCTCGCCCCAGCCCCCTCTCGCCCCAGCACCCTCTCGCCCCAGCCCCCTCTCGCCCCAGCCCCCTCTCGCCCCAGCCCCCTCTCGCCCCAGCCCCCTCTCGCCCCAGCCCCCTCTCGCCCAGCCCCCTCTCGCCCAGCCCCCTCTCGCCCCAGCCCCCTCTCGCCCCAGCCCCCTCTCGCCCCAGCCCCCTCTCGCCCCAGCCCCCTCTCGCCCCAGCCCCCTCTCGCCCCAGCCCCCTCTCGCCCCAGCCCCCTCTCGCCCCAGCCCCCTCTCGCCCCAGCCCCCTCTCGCCCAGCCCCCTCTCGCCCCAGCCCCTCTCGCCCCTCTCGCCACCTTCTCTCCCTCTTCCCCACCTCCGCTCTCTCTCTCCCCCACCTCCGCTCTCTCTCTCTCTCTCTCTCCCCCACCTCCTCTCTCTCTTTCCCCCACCTCCTCTCTCTCCCCCCTCCACTAACTCTCCCCCTCCGTCTCTCTCTCTGTCCCCCTCACAGCTGGGTGATCTTCAACGACTGCCGCGTCTGTGCCTCGGCCAAGCCGCCCCGAGACCTCGGTTACATCTACTTTTACCAGCGAGTTCCCACCTAGGACCCCCCCCCCCCCCTCTCCCGGTGCTGACAGAACTTCCCCCCCCCTCCCCCCCCCCCCCCCCACCCGAGCCGGAGAGGTGGGCGACGGCTGCCTTGCACGTTCCTGTTCCGAATAAAGGCCTGTGTCCCCTCCACTTATTGTTGCCCACAGTGTTGTCCATCCTTGGTTGTTGGTCCACGGCTTTCAACATACCTGGACTCCGTCCGGGGGTAGGGGCCCACGATTGAAGGCTGGAAATCACAAGATCACGGGGAGTTGGGTGAGAGAAGGGGAGGGGTGTTGGGGACCGGAGGGGGTTACAGAAACAGGGAGGGGTGTCGGGGACTGGAGTGGGGTTTACAGAAACAGGGAGGGGTCTAGGGACCAGAGGGGGTTGCAGAGAAAGGAAAGGGTGTCGTGGACCGGAGGGGATTACAGAGGCAGGGTAGGGTGCAGGGGTCCGGAGGGGTTTTCGAGATGGTAAGGGGTGTAGAGGACTGGAGGGGGTTACGGAGAGAGGGATGGGTGTCGGGGATCGGAGGGGGTTACGGAGACAGAGGGATATCTGGGACCGGAGGGTGCTGGAGACAAGGAGGGGCATCGCGGAGGACAATGACCCCCTGCGTCCCCTCGTCTGTAACCACTTCGCCGATTTCGAGGCCAGTTTGCCGTGTCTGGACTTACCTCCCTCTCCAGTCGGGAGCCTGACCTCCCTGGTCAGTTCAGCTCCGAAGAACGCGATGGGACATCTGAGAATTTTGGAGAATCGGAGCGCGACTGTGTCTTCTGGGTCACCTGAACGAGATTCCAGGAGATTCCGTGAACACGCGCACGAACGCTCTCTGCTATCCTCATCCACCATCCAGATGGGGCTCTGAAAGATGGCCCGTCGATTTCTCGTACCAAAGTGTATGAGCGTTCCCTTAACAGCATCATCTACTATCTCGACGCCTATTCCCCGGAAAGATTCGTCTTTCTGCAGCCCCTTCCCGGCTGCCAATCTGGATATCGTTCACCCATTTAGAGCCAAGTCCATATTCAGAACCATCTAAAAGGATATTTCTGACATGATTAGTTCGAATCGACTTGCGATAACCAGACCTACGAATCTTTCCCCACGTCCCTGTGTCGGTCCCCACACTGATTCCAGTGCCCTGCTCTCTGCCCACAGCCCCATATTGGTCCCCACACTGATCCCACTGCTCCGTGTCAGTCCCCACACTGATCCAACTGCCCTGCTCTCTTCTCAAGGCTCCATGTCGGTCGCCACACTCATCCCACTGCCCCACATTCCCGCGTAGGTCCCCATACTGATCCCACTTCCTCGTGCTCTCTCTCTCCACAGCTCCGTGTCGTTCCCCACACTGACCCTACTGCCTCGTCTCTCTCACCACAGCCCCTTGTCAGACCACATACTGATCCCACTACCCTGCTCTTCCGACTGATGCTGCCAAGCAGAGGGCAGCCAGGAAGATCGACTTGTCCAAGATGCTCCCACCGGCGGGAGAGAAAGCAAGACCCAAGATCTCGGCCAGTCGATTCAGCACGGAGATTCAGACGAACCCCCTTTCCCCGATAGAGGTGAACCTGCGGAAGCTGGTGCCCAGCAGAAAGGATCTATCTTGGCGCTTTTAAGACCAGGTGGGGATAGATTGTTTGCAATTTTGGTCACTGAAGGATTGGAAAGATCTCGAAGAGATAGAAAGAGGACAAAGAAGATTTACGGGGATGTTGCTCGGACCATCAGGCAGAGGTACAGTGAAAGCTTCAACAAGTTCGGGAATTTATCCCCTGAAGATTTACTGGGACGATGCCAAGACGTCAGGGACTGAGATACAGGGAAAGGTTCAACAGGTTCGGGACTTTATCCCCTGAAGATTTACTGGGATGTTGCCCGGACGTCAGGGATCGAATTACAGGGAAAGGATTAACTGGTTCGGGACTTTATCCCATGAAGATATACGGGGACGTTGGCCGGACGTCAGGCACTGAGTTACAGGGAAAGGTTGAACTGGTTGGGACTTTATCCCCTGAAGATTTACTGGGACGTTGCTCCGACGTCAGGGACTGAGTTGTCGGGAAAACCTTAACTGATTCGGGACTTTATCCCATGAAGATTCACTGGGACGTTTCTCGGACGTCAGGGACTGAGTTGTCGGGAAAAGCTGAACTGATTCGGGACTTAATCCCATGATGAATTACTGGGATGTTCCTCGGACGTCAGGGACTGAGTTACAAGTAAAGAACCAAGGGGTTCGGGACTTTATCCCTTAAATATTTACAGGGATGTTGCCATGACGTCCTGGACTGATTTATACGAAAAGGATCGACAGGATCGGGACTTTATCCCCTGAAGATTAACTGGGACTATGCCCGGAAGTCAGGGACTGAGTTACAGGGAAAGGTTCAACAGTTTCGGGTCCTTATCCATTGAAGATTTGCAGACACGTTTCCCGTACGTCAGGGTCTTAGTTAATGGGAAAGGTTCAACAAGTTCGCACTTTATCCGCTAAATATTAACTGGGATGTTGCCCGGACGTCAGGGACTGAGTTACAGGGAAAGGGTGAACTGGTTCGGGACTTTATCCCCTGAAGATTTACTGGGATGTTGTCTGGCCGTCAGGGACTGAGTTACAGGGAAAGGTTGAACTGGTTCGGGACTTTATCCCCTTAATATTTACAGGGATGTTCCCTCGAGGTCAGGGACTGATTTACATTAAAAGTGTCGACAGGTTCGGGAATTTATCCTGTGAGCATTTACTGGGTTGTTTCCCGGACGTCAGGCATTGCGTTGCAGGAAAGGCTCAACAGGTTCGGGACTTTATCCCCTAAATATTTACAGGGATGTTGCTTGACGTCCTGGACTGATTTACAGGAAAAGGGTCGACAGGATCGGGACTTTATCCACTGAAGATTTCCTGGGATGTTGTCCGGCCGTCAGGGACTGAGTTACAGGGAAAGGTTCAACATTTTCGGGTCTTTATCCATTGAAGATTTACTGGGATGTTTCCCGTACGTCAGGGTCTTAGTTAATGGTAAAGGTTCAACAAGTTCGGGAATTTATCCCCCTAAGATTTACTGGGATGTTGCCTGGACGCCAGGGTCTGAGTTATAGGGAAAGGTTGAACTGTTTCGGGACTTTATCCCCTGAAGATTTACTGGGACGTTGCTCGGACGTCAGGCACTGAGTTGACGGGAAAAGCTGAACTGATTCGGGACTTAATCCCATGAAGAATTACTGGGATGTTCCTCGGACATCAGGGACTGAGTTTCAAGTAAAGAACCAAGGGGTTCGCAAATTTATCCCCTAAATATTTACAGAGATGTTGCCTTGACGTCCTGGACTGATTTACAGGAAAAGGATCGACAGGATCGGGACTTTATCCCCTGAAGATTAACTGGGAGGATTCCCGGAAGTCAGGGACTGAGTTACAGGGAAAGGTTCAACAGTTTCGGGTCCTTATCCATTGAAGATTTGCTGAGACGTTTCCCGTACGTCAGGGTCTTAGTTAATGGGAAAGGTTCAACAAGTTCGGGAATTTATCCCCTTAAGATTTACTGTGATGTTGCCTGGACGTTCAACAAGTTCGCACTTTATCCGCTAAATATTTACTGGGATGTTGCCTAAACGTCAGGGACTGAGTTACAGTGAAATATTCAACATTCGGGAATTTATCCCCTGAAGATATACTGGGATGTAGCCCAGATATCAGGCTCTGAGAAACAGGGAAAGTTTCAACAGTTCGGAAATTTATCCCCTGAAGATTTACTGTGATGTTGCCCGGACGTCATGGACTTAGTTTCAGGGAAAGGTTGAACTGGTTCGGGACTTTATCCCATGAGGATTTACTGGGATGTTGCTTGACGTCCTGGACTGATTTACAGGAAAAGTGTCGACAGGATGGGGACTTTATCCCCTGAAGATTTCCTGGGTTGTTGCCCGGACGTCAGTTACTGAGTTACACGGAAAGGTTCAACAGTTTTGGGTCTTTATCCATTGAAGATTTGCTGGATGTTTCCCATACGTCAGGGTCTTAGTTAATGGGAAAGGTTCAACGAGTTCGGGAATTTATCCCCTTAAGATTTACTGTGATGTTGCCTGGACGTCAGGGTCTGAGTTACAGGGAAACATTCAACAAGTTCGCACTTTATCTGCTAAATATTCACTGGGATTTTGCGCGGACGTCAAGGACCCAGTCACAGGGAAAGTTTCAACAGGTTCGGACTTTATCCCCTGAAGATTTGCTGGTGCTCTGCACGGACGTCAGGGAATGAGTGAAAGGGAAAGGTCCAACAGGTACGAGACGATATCCCCTGAATATTTACAGGGATGTTCCCCGGACGTCAGGGACTGAATTACAGGGAAAGATTCAACAGTTTCGGTAATACATCCCCTATATAATTACTAGGTAGTTGCCTGGACGTCAGGGTCTGAATTACAGGGAAATGTTCAAATGGTTTAGGATATTAGCCCCTGAATATTAACTGGGACGATGCCCGGAAGTCAGGGACTGAGTTACAGGGAAAGGGTCGACAGGATCGGGACTTTATCCCCTGAAGATTAACTGGGACGATGCCTGGAAGTCAGGGACTGATTTACACGGAAAGGTTCAACAGTTTTGGGTCTTTATCCATTGAAGATTTGCTGGATGTTTCCCATATGTCAGGGTCTTAGTTAATGGGAAAGGTTCAACAAGTTGAGAATTTATCCCCTTAAGATTTACTGTGATGTTGCCAGGACATCAGGGTCTGAGTTACAGGGAAATATACGCTAAATATTTACTGGGATTTTGCCCGGACGTCAGGGACTCAGTCACAGGGAAATGTTCAACAAGTTCGCACTTTATCTGCAAAATATTTACTGGGATTTTCCGCGGACGTCAAGGACCCAGTCACAGGGAAAGTTTCAACAGGTTCGGACTTTATCCCTTGAAGATTTGCTGGTACTCTGCACGGACGTCAGGGAATGAGTGAAAGGGAAAGGTCCAACAGGTACGAGACGATATCCCCTGAATATTTACAGGGATGTACCCCGGACGTCATGGACTGAGTTACAAGGAAAGGACCAAGAGGTTCGGGACTTTATCCCCTAAATATTTACAGGGACGTTGCTTGACGTCTAGGACTGATTTACAGGAAAAGGGTCGACAGGATCGGAACTTTATCCCCTGAAGATTTCCTGGGTGGTTCTGCGGACGTCAGGGACCGAGTTACAGGGAAAGGTTCAAAAGTTCGGGAATTTATCCCCTTAAGATTTACTGTGATGTTGCATGGACATCATGGTCTGAGTTACAGGGAAATATGCGCTAAATATTTACTGGGATTTTGCCCGGACGTTAGGGACTGAGTTACAGGGAAAGGTTCAACAGTTTCGGGTCGTTATCCCCTGAAGATTTACTGGGATGTTGCCTGAACGTCAGCGACAGAGTTACAGTGAAATGTTCAACGTTCGGGAATTTATCCCCTGAAGATATACTGGGATGTAGCCCAGATATCAGGCTCTGAGATACAGGGAAAGGTTCAACAGTTCGGAAATTTATCCCCTGAAGATTTACTGTGATGTTTTCCGGACGTCAGGGACTGAGTTACAGGGAAAGGTTCAACAGTTTCCGGTCTTTATCCATTGAAGATTTGCTGGGATGTTTCCCGTTCGTCAGGGCCTGAGTTACAGGGAAATATGCGCTAAATATTTCCTGGGATTTTGCCCGGACGTCAGGGACTCAGTCACAGGGAAAGTTTCAACAGGTTCGGGACTTTAACCCCTTCAGATTTACTGAAATGTGTCCTGGACGTCAGGGACTGAGTTACCATGAAATGTTCAACGTTCGGTAATTTATCCCCTGAAGATGTACTGGGATGTAGCCCAGTCATCAGGCTCTGAGATACAGGGAAAGGCTCAACAGATTCTGGACTTTATCTCCTGAAGATTTCCTGGGACATTGCGCGGACGTCAGGGACTGGGTTACAGGAAAAGTGTCAACAGGTTCGGGACATTAACCCCTGCAGATTTATTGAAATGTGTCCTGGACGTCAGTGACTGATTTACAGTGAAATGTTCAACGTTCGGGAATTTATCCCCTGAAGATGTGTTGCGTTGTAGCCCAGATATCAGGCTCTGAGATACAGGGAAATGTTCAACAGGTTCTGGACTTTATCCCCTGAAGATTTCCTGGGTCATTGTGCGGACGTCAGGGACTGGGTTACAGGAAAAGTGTCAACAGGTTCGGGACTTTAACCCCTGCAGATTTACTGAAATGTGTCCTGGACGTCAGGGACTGAGTTACAGTGAAATGTTCAACGTTCGGGAATTTATCCCCTGAAGATGTATTGGGATGTAGCCCAGACATCAGGTTCTGAGATACAGGGAAAGGTTCAACAGGTTCGGGACTCTATCCCATTAAAATTTACTGGGAGATATTAAATAAAATCACAAAAAGCAATATACCAAAAAACCCAGAGATCTTCCTCCTAAGTAACATAAAAAACAAAGAATTTGGACTTGATTTGGATGGTGCACAAATAAGATTTGTTAGGATAGCCCTAGCTGTAGCAAAAAAATGTATTATGTCAGCCTGGAAATTAGAAGATAACTTGAGAATACAACAATGGTATATAGAAATGAATAAATGTATTCCATTAGAAAAAATAACATATAATTTAAGAAATAATATTACAATATTTGAACAAATATGGGAGCCATACATAAAACACAATAGGGAAAACCTACCGGGGACATCTACCACCTAAAATGACAGAAGGAGAAGGAAATTAAAAGAATTGACTCAGTGGAACTTGTTGTTTATTTTTATTGAGTGACAACATTGTTTGACGTGTTTAATGTATCTTAGATTCTGAACTTTAAATGAATGGGAGGGGAGGTAGGGAGGGTGGGATGGGTAGAGGAAGGGGGAGGAGAAAAACGACACTGTATATATTTGAAAAGAAAAATGTATGTATCTTGATCAATGTGGTTTATAGTGTGAAAAATTAAAAAAAATTAAAAAAAATTACTGGGACGTTGCCAGGACGTCAGGGACTAATTTACAGGAAAAGGTTAGACAGGTTCGGGACTTTATCCTGTGAGGATTTACTGGGTTGTTTCCCGGACGTCAGGCAATGCGTTATAGGAAAGGCTCAACAGGTTTGGGAACCTATCCCCTGAAAATTTAGTGGGACGTTGCTTGGACGTTAGGGACGGTGTTGCCGGGAAAGGCTGAACCTGTTCAGGACTTAATCCCATGAAGATTTACTGGGATGTTCCTTGGACGTCAGGAACTGAGTTACAAGGAAAGGACCAAGAGGTTCGGGACTTTATCCCCTAAATATTTACAGGGACGTTGCTTGACGTCCTGGACTGATTTACAGGAAAAGGGTCGACAGGATCGGAACTTTATCCCCTGAAGATTTCCTGGGTGGTTCTGCGGACGTCAGGGACCGAGTTACAGGGAAAGGTTCAAAAGTTCGGGAATTTATCCCCTTAAGATTTACTGTGATGTTGCATGGACATCATGGTCTGAGTTACAGGGAAATATGCGCTAAATATTTACTGGGATTTTGCCCGGACGTTAGGGACTGAGTTACAGGGAAAGGTTCAACAGTTTCGGGTCGTTATTCCCTGAAGATTTACTGGGATGTTGCCTGAACGTCAGCGACAGAGTTACAGTGAAATGTTCAACGTTCGGGAATTTATCCCCTGAAGATATACTGGGATGTAGCCCAGATATCAGGCTCTGAGATACAGGGAAAGGTTCAACAGTTCGGAAATTTATCCCCTGAAGATTTACTGTGATGTTTTCCGGACGTCAGGGACTGAGTTACAGGGAAAGGTTCAACAGTTCCCGGTCTTTATCCATTGAAGATTTGCTGGGATGTTTCCCGTTCGTCAGGGCCTGAGTTACAGGGAAATATGCGCTAAATATTTCCTGGGATTTTGCCCGGACGTCAGGGACTCAGTCACAGGGAAAGTTTCAACAGGTTCGGGACTCTAACCCCTTCAGATTTACTGAAATGTGTCCTGGACGCCAGGGACTGAGTTACCATGAAATGTTCAACGTTCGGTAATTTATCCCCTGAAGATGTACTGGGATGTAGCCCAGTCATCAGGCTCTGAGATACAGGGAAAGGCTCAACAGATTCTGGACTTTATCTCCCGAAGATTTCCTGGGACATTGCGCGGACGTCAGGGACTGGGTTACAGGAAAAGTGTCAACAGGTTCGGGACATTAACCCCTGCAGATTTATTGAAATGTGTCCTGGACGTCAGGGACTGATTTACAGTGAAATGTTCAACGTTCGGGAATTTATCCCCTGAAGATGTGTTGCGTTGTAGCCCAGATATCAGGCTCTGAGATACAGGGAAATGTTCAACAGGTTCTGGACTTTATCCCCTGAAGATTTCCTGGGTCATTGTGCGGACGTCAGGGACTGGGTTACAGGAAAAGTGTCAACAGGTTCGGGACTTTAACCCCTGCAGATTTACTGAAATGTGTCCTGGACGTCAGGGACTGAGTTACAGTGAAATGTTCAACGTTCGGGAATTTATCCCCTGAAGATGTATTGGGATGTAGCCCAGACATCAGGTTCTGAGATACAGGGAAAGGTTCAACAGGTTCGGGACTCTATCCCATTAAAATTTACTGGGAGACATTAAATAAAATCACAAAAAGCAATATACCAAAAAACCCAGAGATCTTCCTCCTAAGTAACATAAAAAACAAAGAATTTGGACTTGATTTGGATGGTGCACAAATAAGATTTGTTAGGATAGCCCTAGCTGTAGCAAAAAAATGTATTATGTCAGCCTGGAAATTAGAAGATAACTTGAGAATACAACAATGGTATATAGAAATGAATAAATGTATTCCATTAGAAAAAATAACATATAATTTAAGAAATAATATTACAATATTTGAACAAATATGGGAGCCATACATAAAACACAATAGGGAAAACCTACCGGGGACATCTACCACCTAAAATGACAGAAGGAGAAGGAAATTAAAAGAATTGACTCAGTGGAACTTGTTGTTTATTTTTATTGAGTGACAACATTGTTTGACGTGTTTAATGTATCTTAGATTCTGAACTTTAAATGAATGGGAGGGGAGGTAGGGAGGGTGGGATGGGTAGAGGAAGGGGGAGGAGAAAAACGACACTATATATTTGAAAAGAAAAATGTATGTATCTTGATCAATGTGGTTTATAGTGTGAAAAATTAAAAAAAATTAAAAAAAATTACTGGGACGTTGCCAGGACGTCAGGGACTAATTTACAGGAAAAGGTTAGACAGGTTCGGGACTTTATCCTGTGAGGATTTACTGGGTTGTTTCCCGGACGTCAGGCAATGCGTTATAGGAAAGGCTCAACAGGTTTGGGAACCTATCCCCTGAAAATTTAGTGGGACGTTGCTTGGACGTTAGGGACGGTGTTGCCGGGAAAGGCTGAACTTGTTCAGGACTTAATCCCATGAAGATTTACTGGGATGTTCCTTGGACGTCAGGAACTGAGTTACAAGGAAAGGACCAAGAGGTTCGGGACTTTATCCCCTAAATATTTACAGGGACGTTGCTTGACGTCCTGGACTGATTTACAGGAAAAGGGTCGACAGGATCGGAACTTTATCCCCTGAAGATTTCCTGGGTTGTTCTGCAGACGTCAGGGACTGAGTTACAGGGAAAGGTTCAACAGTTTCGGGTCTTTATCCATTGAAGATTTGCTGGGATGTTTCCCGTACGTCAGGGTCTTAGTTAATGGGAAAGGTTCAACAAGTTCGGGAATTTATCCCCTTAAGATTTACTGTGATGTTGCCTGGACATCAGGGCCTGAGTTACAGGGAAATATGCGCTAAATATTTCCTGGGATTTTGCCCGGACGTCAGGGACTCAGTCACAGGGAAAGTTTCCACAGGTTCGGGACTTTATCCCCTGAAGATTTACTGGGACTCTGCGCGGACATCAGGAAATGAGTGAAAGGGAAAGGTCCAACAGGTACGGGACATATGCCCTGAATATTTAAGGGGATGTTCATCGGACATCAGGGAGTGAATTACAGGGAAAGATTCAACAGTTTTAGTAATACATCCCCTACATAATTACTAGGATGTTGCCTGGACGTCAGGGTCTGAGTTACAGGGAAATGTTCAACTGGTTTAGGACTTTATCCCCTGAATATTAACTGGGACATGTCCGGAAGTCAGGGACTGAGTTATAGGGAAAGGTTCAACAGTTTCGGGTCGTTATCCCCTGAAGATTTACTGGGATGTTGCCTGAACGTCAGCGACAGAGTTACAGTGAAATGTTCAACGTTCGGGAATTTATCCCCTGAAGATATACTGGGATGTAGCCCAGATATCAGGCTCTGAGATACAGGGAAAGGTTCAACAGTTCGGAAATTTATCCCCTGAAGATTTACTGTGATGTTTTCCGGACGTCAGGGACTGAGTTACAGGGAAAGGTTGAACTGGTTCGGGACTTTATCCCCTGAATATTAACTGGGACATGCCTGAACGTCAGCGACAGAGTTACAGTGAAATGTTCAACAAGTTTGCACTTTATCCGCCAAATATTTACTGGGATGTTGCCCAGCCGTCAGGGACTGAGTTTAAGGGAAAGGTTGAACTGGTTCGGGACGCCATGAAAATTTACTGGGACGTTGCCTGGACGTCAGGGACTGAGTTACAGGGAAAGTTTGAACTGTTTCGGTACTTTATCCCCTTAATATTTACAGGGATGTTCCCTCGAGGTCAGGGACTGATTTACATGAAGAAGGTCGACAGGATCGGGACTTCTTCCCCTGAAGATTTCCTGGGACATTGCGCGGACGTCAGGGACTGTGTTACTGGAAAGGTGTCAACAGATTCGGGAGTTTAACCCGTGAAGATTTACTGAAATGGGTCCTGGACGTCAGGGACTGAGTTACAGTGAAATGTTCAACGTTCGGGAATTTATCCCCTGAGGATGTACTGGGATGTAGCCCAGACATCAGTCTCTGAGATACAGGGAAAGGTTGAACAGGTTCTGGACTTTATCCCCTGAAGATTTCCTGGGTTGTTCTGCGGACGTCAGGGACTGAGTTACAGGGAAAGGTTCAACAGTTTCGGGTCTTTATCCATGGAAGATTTGCTGGGATGTTTCTCGTACGTCAGGGTCTTAGTTAATGGGAAAGGTTCAACAAGTTCGGGAATTTATCCCCTTAAGATTTACTGTAATGTTGCCTGGACATCAGGGTCTGAGTTACAGGGAAATATGCGCTAAATATTTACTGGGATTTTGCCCGGACGTCAGGGACTCAGTCACAGGGAAAGTTTCAACAGGTTCGGGACTTTATCCCCTGAAGATTTACTGGGACTCTGCGCGGACGTCAGGGAATGAGTTAAAGGGAAAGGTCCAACAGGTACGGGACGATATGCCCTGAATATTTAAGGGGATGTTGATCGGACATCAGGGACTGAATTACAGGGAAAGATTCAACAGTTTGGGTAATACATCCCCTACATAATTACTAGGATGTTGCCTGGACGTCAGGGTCTGAGTTACAGGGAAATGTTCAACTGGTTTAGGACTTTATCCCCTGAATATTAACTGGGACATGCCCGGAAGTCAGGGACTGAGTTATAGGGAAAGGTTCAACAGTTTCGGGTCGTTATCCCTTGAAGATTTACTGGGATGTTGCCTGAACGTCAGCGACAAGTTACAGTGAAATGTTCAACAAGTTTGCACTTTATCCGCCAAATATTTACTGGGATGTTTCCCAGCCGTCAGGGACTGAGTTACAGGGAAAGTTTGAACTGTTTCGGTACTTTATCCCCTTAATATTTACAAGGATGTTCCCTCGAGGTCAGGGACTGATTTACATGAAAATGGTCGACAGGATCGGGACTTCATCCCCTGAAGATTTACTGGGATATTTCCCGGACTTCTGGGACTGCGGTACAGGAACAGGCTCAACGGGTTTTGGAATTTATCCCCTGAAGATTTCCTGGGACATTGGGCGGACGTCAGGGACTGGGTTACAGGAAAAGTGTCAACAGGTTCGGGACTTTAACCCGTGAAGATTTACTGAAATGGGTCCTGGACGTCAGGGACTGATTTACAGTGAAATGTTCAACGTTCG
This sequence comes from Narcine bancroftii, assembly GCF_036971445.1. NCBI lineage: Eukaryota > Metazoa > Chordata > Chondrichthyes > Torpediniformes > Narcinidae > Narcine > Narcine bancroftii. The sequence goes on along the minus strand of NW_027212145.1, from coordinate 52,474 downwards.
GGAATTTATCCCCTGAAGATGTGTTGCGTTGTAGCCCAGATATCAGGCTCTGAGATACAGGGAAATGGTCAACAGGTTCTGGACTTTATCCCCTGAAGATTTCCTGGGTCATTGTGCGGACGTCAGGGACTGGGTTACAGGAAAAGTGTCAACAGGTTCGGGACTTTAACCCCTGCAGATTTACTGAAATGTGTCCTGGACGTCAGGGACTGAGTTACAGTGAAATGTTCAACGTTCGGGAATTTATCCCCTGAAGATGTATTGGGATGTAGCCCAGACATCAGGTTCTGAGATACAGGGAAAGGTTCAACAGGTTCGGGACTCTATCCCATTAAAATTTACTGGGAGATATTAAATAAAATCACAAAAAGCAATATACCAAAAAACCCAGAGATCTTCCTCCTAAGTAACATAAAAAACAAAGAATTTGGACTTGATTTGGATGGTGCACAAATAAGATTTGTTAGGATAGCCCTAGCTGTAGCAAAAAAATGTATTATGTCAGCCTGGAAATTAGAAGATAACTTGAGAATACAACAATGGTATATAGAAATGAATAAATGTATTCCATTAGAAAAAATAACATATAATTTAAGAAATAATATTACAATATTTGAACAAATATGGGAGCCATACATAAAACACAATAGGGAAAACCTACCGGGGACATCTACCACCTAAAATGACAGAAGGAGAAGGAAATTAAAAGAATTGACTCAGTGGAACTTGTTTATTTTTATTGAGTGACAACATTGCTTGACGTGTTTAATGTATCTTAGATTCTGAACTTTAAATGAATGGGAGGGGAGGTAGGGAGGGTGGGATGGGTAGAGGAAGGGGGAGGAGAAAAACGACACTGTATATATTTGAAAAGAAAAATGTATGTATCTTGATCAATGTGGTTTATAGAGTGAAAAATAAAAAAAATTAAAAAAAATTACTGGGACGTTGCCAGGACGTCAGGGACTAATTTACAGGAAAAGGTTAGACAGGTTCGGGACTTTATCCTGTGAGGATTTACTGGGTTGTTTCCCGGACGTCAGGCAATGCGTTATAGGAAAGGCTCAACAGGTTTGGGAACCTATCCCCTGAAAATTTAGTGGGACGTTGCTTGGACGTTAGGGACGGTGTTGCCGGGAAAGGCTGAACTTGTTCAGGACTTAATCCCATGAAGATTTACTGGGATGTTCCTCGGACGTCAGGAACTGAGTTACAAGGAAAGGACCAAGAGGTTCGGGACTTTATCCCCTAAATATTTACAGGGACGTTGCTTGACGTCCTGGACTGATTTACAGGAAAAGGGTCGACAGGATCGGAACTTTATCCCCTGAAGATTTCCTGGGTTGTTCTGCAGACGTCAGGGACTGAGTTACAGGGAAAGGTTCAACAAGTTCGGGAATTTATCCCCTGAAGATTTACTGTGATGTTGCCTGGACATCAGGGCCTGAGTTACAGGGAAATATGCGCTAAATATTTCCTGGGATTTTGCCCGGACGTCAGGGACTCAGTCACAGGGAAAGGTTGAACTGGTTCAGGACTTTATCCCCTGAGGATTTAGAGGAACGTTGCTCGGACGTCAGGGACTGAGTTGTCGGGAAAAGTTGATCTGATTCGGGACTTAATCCCATGAAGAATTACTGGGGTATTCCTCGGACGTCAGGGACTGAGTTACAAGTAAAGAACCAAGGGGTTCGGTACTTTATCCCCTAAATAGTTACAGGGATGTTGCCTTGATGTCGTGGACTAATTTACAGGAAAAGGGTGGACAGGATCGGGACTTTATCCCCTGAAGATTAACTGGGACGATGTCCCGAAGTCAGGGACTGAGTTACAGGGAAAGGTTCAACAGTTTCGGGTCTTTATCCATTGAAGATTTGCTGGGACGTTTCCCGTACGTCAGGGTCTTAGTTAATGGGAACGATTCAACAAGTTCGGGGATTTATCCCCTTAAGATTTACTGTGATGTTGCCTGGACGTCAGGGTTTGTGTTACAGGGAAACGTTCAACAAGTTCGCACTTTATCCGCTAAATATTTGCTGGGATGTTGCCCGGACGTCAGGGACTGAGTTACAGGGAAAGTTTGAACACTTTCGGTACTATATCCCCTTAATATTTACAGGGATGTTCCCTCGAGGTCAGGGACTGATTTACATGAAAAAGGTCGACAGGATCGGGACTTCATCCCCTGAAGATTTACTGGGATGTTTCCCGGACTTCTGGGACTGCGTTACAGGAACAGGCTCAACGTGTTCTGGAATTTATCCCCTGAAGATTTCCTGGGACTGTGCGGACGTCAGGGACTGGGTTACAGGAAAAGTGTCAACAGGTTCGGGACTTTAACCCGTGAAGATTTACTGAAATGGGTCCTGGACGTCAGGGACTGAGTTACAGTGAAATGTTCAACGTTCGGGAATTTATCCCCTGAAGATGTACTGGGAGGTAGCCCAGTCATCAGGCTCTGAGATACAGGGAAAGGTTCAAAAGGTTCGGGACTTTATCCCATGAAAATTTGCTGGGACGTTGCCAGGACTTCAGGGACTAATTTACAGGAAAAGTGTGACAGCTTCTGGACTTTATCCTGTGAGGATTTACTGGGTTGTATCCCGGACGTCAGGCATTGTGTTACAGGAAAAGCTCAACAGATTTGGGAATTTATCCCCTGAAGATTTAGTGGGTCGTTGCTTGGACTTCAGGGACTGAGTTGCTGGGAAAGGCTGAACTTGTTCTGGACATTATCCCATGAAGATTTACTGGGATGTTCCTCGGAATTCAGGAACTGAGTTACAAGGAAAGGACCAAGAGGACCAATATTTATCCTCTAAATATTTACAGGGATGTTGCTTGACGTCCTGGACTGATATACAGGAAAATGGTCGACAGGATCGGAACTTTATCCCCTGAAGATTTCCTGGGTTGTTCCGCGGACGTCAGGGACTGAGTTACAGTGAAATGTTCAACGTTCGGGAATTTATCCCCTGAAGATGTACTGAGATGTAGCCCAGACATCATTCTCCGAGATACAGGGAAAGGTTCAACAGGTTCAGGACTTTATCCCCTGAAAATTTACTGGGACGTTGCCAGGACGTCAGGGACTAATTTACAGGGATAGGGTCGACAGGTTCGGTACTTTATCCTGTGAGGATTCATTGGGTTGTTTTCTGGACGTCAGGCATTGTGTTACAGGAAAGGCTCAACAGGTTTGGAACTTTATCCCCCGAAGATTTAGTGGGGCGTTGCTTGGACGTCAGGGACTGAGTTGGCGGGAAAGGCTGAACTTGTTCAGGACTTAATGCCATGAAGATTTACTGGGATGTTCCTCGGACGTCAGGAACTGAGTTACAAGGAAAGGACCAAGAGGTTCGGGACTTTATCCCCTAAATATTTACAGGGACGTTGCTTGACATCCTGGACTAATTTACAGGAAAAGGGTCGACAGGATCGGAACTTTATCCCCTGAAGATTTCCTGGGTGGTTCTGCGGTCGTCAGGGACCGAGTTACAGGGAAATGTTCAACGTTCGGGAATTTATCCCCTGAAGATATACTGGGATGTAGCCCAGATATCAGGCTCTGAGATACAGGGAAAGGTTCAACAGTTCGGAAATTTATCCCCTGAAGATTTACTGTGATGTTTTCCGGACGTCAGGGACTGAGTTACAGGGAAAGGTTGAACTGGTTCGGGACTTTATCCCCTGAATTTTAACTGGGACATGCCCGGAAGTCAGGGACTGAGTTACAGGGAAACGTTCAACAAGTTTGCACTTTATCAGCCAAATATTTACTGGGATGTTTCCCAGCCGTCAGGGACTGAGTTACAGGGAAAGTTTGAACTGTTTCGGTACTTTATCCCCTTAATATTTACAAGGATGTTCCCTCGAGGTCAGGGACTGATTTACATGAAAATGGTCGACAGGATCGGGACTTCATCCCCTGAAGATTTACTGGGATGTTTCCCGGACTTCTGGGAATGCGGTACAGGAACAGGCTCAACGGGTTTTGGAATTTATCCCCTAAAGATTTCCTGGGACATTGCGCGGACGTCAGGGACTGGGTTACAGGAAAAGTGTCAACAGGTTCGGGACTAACCCGTGAAGATTTACTGAAATGGGTCCTGGACGTCAGGGACTGATTTACAGTGAAATGTTCAACGTTCGGGAATTTATCCCCTGAAGATGTGTTGCGTTGTAGCCCAGATATCAGGCTCTGAGATACAGGGAAATGTTCAACAGGTTCTGGACTTTATCCCCTGAAGATTTCCTGGGTCATTGTGCGGACGTCAGGGACTGGGTTACAGGAAAAGTGTCAACAGGTTCGGGACTTTAACCCCTGCAGATTTACTGAAATGTGTCCTGGACGTCAGGGACTGAGTTACAGTGAAATGTTCAACGTTCGGGAATTTATCCCCTGAAGATGTATTGGGATGTAGCCCAGACATCAGGTTCTGAGATACAGGGAAAGGTTCAACAGGTTCGGGACTCTATCCCATTAAAATTTACTGGGAGATATTAAATAAAATCACAAAAAGCAATATACCAAAAAACCCAGAGATCTTCCTCCTAAGTAACATAAAAAACAAAGAATTTGGACTTGATTTGGATGGTGCACAAATAAGATTTGTTAGGATAGCCCTAGCTGTAGCAAAAAAATGTATTATGTCAGCCTGGAAATTAGAAGATAACTTGAGAATACAACAATGGTATATAGAAATGAATAAATGTATTCCATTAGAAAAAATAACATATAATTTAAGAAATAATATTACAATATTTGAACAAATATGGGAGCCATACATAAAACACAATAGGGAAAACCTACCGGGGACATCTACCACCTAAAATGACAGAAGGAGATGGAAATTAAAAGAATTGACTCAGTGGAACTTCTTGTTTATTTTTATTGAGTGACAACATTGTTTGACGTGTTTAATGTATCTTAGATTCTGAACTTTAAATGAATGGGAGGGGAGGTAGGGAGGGTGGGATGGGTAGAGGAAGGGGGAGGAGAAAAACGACACTATATATTTGAAAAGAAAAATGTATGTATCTTGATCAATGTGGTTTATAGTGTGAAAAATAAAAAAAAATTTAAAAAAATTACTGGGACGTTGCCAGGACGTCAGGGACTAATTTACAGGAAAAGGTTAGACAGGTTCGGGACTTTATCCTGTGAGGATTTACTGGGTTGTTTCCCGGACATCAGGCAATGCGTTATAGGAAAGGCTCAACAGGTTTGGGAACCTATCCCCTGAAAATTTAGTGGGACGTTGCTTGGACGTTAGGGACGGTGTTGCCGGGAAAGGCTGAACTTGTTCAGGACTTAATCCCATGAAGATTTACTGGGATGTTACTCGGACGTCAGGAACTGAGTTACAAGGAAAGGACCAAGAGGTTCGGGACTTTATCCCCTAAATATTTACAGGGACGTTGCTTGACGTCCTGGACTGATTTACAGGAAAAGGGTCGACAGGATCGGAACTTTATCCCCTGAAGATTTCCTGGGTTGTTCTGCAGACGTCAGGGACTGAGTTACAAGGAAAGGTTCAACAGTTTCGGGTCTTTATCCATTGAAGATTTGCTGGGATGTTTCCCGTACGTCAGGGTCTTAGTTAATGGGAAAGGTTCAACAAGTTCGGGAATTTATCCCCTTAAGATTTACTGTGATGTTGCCTGGACATCAGGGCCTGAGTTACAGGGAAATATGCGCTAAATATTTACTGGGATTTTGCCCGGACGTCAGGGACTCAGTCACAGGGAAAGTTTCAACAGGTTCGGGACTTTATCCCCTGAAGATTTACTGGGACTCTGCGCGGACATCAGGAAATGAGTGAAAGGGAAAGGTCCAACAGGTACGGGACATATGCCCTGAATATTTAAGGGGATGTTCATCGGACATCAGGGACTGAATTACAGGGAAAGATTCAACAGTTTTAGTAATACATCCCCTACATAATTACTAGGATGTTGCCTGGACGTCAGGGTCTGAGTTACAGGGAAATGTTCAACTGGTTTAGGACTTTATCCCCTGAATATTAACTGGGACATGCCCGGAAGTCAGGGACTGAGTTATAGGGAAAGGTTCAACAGTTTCGGGTCGTTATCCCCTGAAGATTTACTGGGATGTTGCCTGAACGTCAGCGACAGAGTTACAGTGAAATGTTCAACGTTCGGGAATTTATCCCCTGAAGATATACTGGGATGTAGCCCAGATATCAGGCTCTGAGATACAGGGAAACGTTCAACAGTTCGGAAATTTATCCCCTGAAGATTTACTGTGATGTTTTCCGGGCGTCAGGGACTGAGTTACAGAGAAAGGTTCAACAGTTTCGGAGCTTTATCCATTGAAGATTTGCTGGGATGTTTCCTGTTGGTCAGGGCCTGAGTTACAGGGAAATATGCGCTAAATATTTCCTGGGATTTTGCCCGGACGTCAGGGACTCAGTCACAGGGAAAGTTTCAACAGGTTCGGGACTTTAACCCCTTCAGATTTACTGAAATGTGTCCTGGACGTCAGGGACTGAGTTACCATGAAATGTTCAACGTTCGGTAATTTATCCCCTGAAGATGTACTGGGATGTAGCCCAGTCATCAGGCTCTGAGATACAGGGAAAGGCTCAACAGATTCTGGACTTTAACTCCTGAAGATTTCCTGGGACATTGCGCGGACGTCAGGGACTGGGTTACAGGAAAAGTGTCAACAGGTTCGGGACTTTAACCCGTGAAGATTTACTGAAATGGGTCCTGGACGTCAGGGACTGATTTACAGTGAAATGTTCAACGTTCGGGAATTTATCCCCTGAAGATGTGTTGCGTTGTAGCCCAGATATCAGGCTCTGAGATACAGGGAAATGGTCAACAGGTTCTGGACTTTATCCCCTGAAGATTTCCTGGGTCATTGTGCGGACGTCAGGGACTGGGTTACAGGAAAAGTGTCAACAGGTTCGGGACTTTAACCCCTGCAGATTTACTGAAATGTGTCCTGGACGTCAGGGACTGAGTTACAGTGAAATGTTCAACGTTCGGGAATTTATCCCCTGAAGATGTATTGGGATGTAGCCCAGACATCAGGTTCTGAGATACAGGGAAAGGTTCAACAGGTTCGGGACTCTATCCCATTAAAATTTACTGGGAGATATTAAATAAAATCACAAAAAGCAATATACCAAAAAACCCAGAGATCTTCCTCCTAAGTAACATAAAAAACAAAGAATTTGGACTTGATTTGGATGGTGCACAAATAAGATTTGTTAGGATAGCCCTAGCTGTAGCAAAAAAATGTATTATGTCAGCCTGGAAATTAGAAGATAACTTGAGAATACAACAATGGTATATAGAAATGAATAAATGTATTCCATTAGAAAAAATAACATATAATTTAAGAAATAATATTACAATATTTGAACAAATATGGGAGCCATACATAAAACACAATAGGGAAAACCTACCGGGGACATCTACCACCTAAAATGACAGAAGGAGAAGGAAATTAAAAGAATTGACTCAGTGGAACTTGTTGTTTATTTTTATTGAGTGACAACATTGTTTGACGTGTTTAATGTATCTTAGATTCTGAACTTTAAATGAATGGGAGGGGAGGTAGGGAGGGTGGGGTGGGTAGAGGAAGGGGGAGGAGAAAAACGACACTGTATATATTTGAAAAGAAAAATGTATGTATCTTGATCAATGTGGTTTATAGTGTGAAAAATAAAAAAAAATTAAAAAAAATTACTGGGACGTTGCCAGGACGTCAGGGTCTAATTTACAAGAAAAGGTTAGACAGGTTCGGGACTTTATCCTGTGAGGATTTACTGGGTTGTTTCCCGGACGTCAGGCAATGCGTTAGAGGAAAGGCTCAACAGGTTTGGGAACCTATCCCCTGAAAATTTAGTGGGACGTTGCTTGGACGTTAGGGACGGTGTTGCCGGGAAAGGCTGAACTTGTTCAGGACTTAATCCCATGAAGATTTACTGGGATGTTCCTCGGACGTCAGGAACTGAGTTACAAGGAAAGGACCAAGAGGTTCGGGACTTTATCCCCTAAATATTTACAGGGACGTTGCTTGACGTCCTGGACTGATTTACAGGAAAAGGGTCGACAGGATCGGAACTTTATCCCCTGAAGATTTCCTGGGTTGTTCTGCAGACGTCAGGGACTGAGTTACAGGGAAAGGTTCAACAGTTTCGGGTCTTTATCCATTGAAGATTTGCTGGGATGTTTCCCGTACGTCAGGGTCTTAGTTAATGGGAAAGGTTCAACAAGTTCGGGAATTTATCCCCTTAAGATTTACTGTGATGTTGCCTGGACATCAGGGTCTGAGTTACAGGGAAATATGCGCTAAATATTTACTGGGATTTTGCCCGGACGTCAGGGACTCAGTCACAGGGAAAGTTTCAACAGTTTCGGGACTTTATCCCCTGAAGATTTACTGGGACTCTGCGCGGACGTCAGGGAATGAGTTAAAGGGAAAGGTCCAACAGGTACGGGACGATATGCCCTGAATATTTAAGGGGATGTTGATCGGACATCAGGGACTGAATTACAGGGAAAGATTCAACAGTTTGGATAATACATCCCCTACATAATTACTAGGATGTTGCCTGGACGTCAGGGTCTGAGTTACAGGGAAATGTTCAACTGGTTTAGGACTTTATCCCCTGAATATTAACTGGGACATGCCCGAAAGTCAGGGACTGAGTTATAGGGAAAGGTTCAACAGTTTCGGGTCGTTATCCCTTGAAGATTTACTGGGATGTTGCCTGAACGTCAGCGACAGAGTTACAGTGAAATGTTCAACGTTCGGGAATTTATCCCCTGAAGATATACTGGGATGTAGCCCAGATATCAGGCTCTGAGATACTGGGAAAGGTTCAACAGTTCGGAAATTTATCCCCTGAAGATTTACTGTGATGTTTTCCGGACGTCAGAGACTGAGTTACAGGGAAAGGTTGAACAGATTCGGGACTTTATACCCTGAAGATTTACTGGGATGTTGCCTGGACGTCAGGGACTGAGTTGCAGGGAAAGGTTGAACTGGTTCAGGGCTTTATCCACTGAGGATTTAGAGGAACGTTGCTCGGACGTCAGGGACTGAGTTGTCGGGAAAAGTTGATCTGATTCGGGACTTAATCCCATGAAGAATTACTGGGGTATTCCTCGGACGTCAGGGACTGAGTTACAAGTAAAGAACCAAGGGGTTCGGTACTTTATCCCCTAAATAGTTACAGGGATGTTGCCTTGATGTCGTGGACTAATTTACAGGAAAAGGGTGAACAGGATCGGGACTTTATCCCCTGAAGATTAACTGGGACGATGTCCCGAAGTCAGGGACTGAGTTACAGGGAAAGGTTCAACAGTTTCGGGTCTTTATCCATTGAAGATTTGCTGGGACGTTTCCCGTACGTCAGGGTCTTAGTTAATGGGAACGATTCAACAAGTTCGGGGATTTATCCCCTTAAGATTTACTGTGATGTTGCCTGGACGTCAGGGTTTGTGTTACAGGGAAACGTTCAACAAGTTCGCACTTTATCCGCTAAATATTTGCTGGGATGTTGCCCGGACGTCAGGGACTGAGTTACAGGGAAAGTTTGAACACTTTCGGTACTATATCCCCTTAATATTTACAGGGATGTTCCCTCGAGGTCAGGGACTGATTTACATGAAAAAGGTCGACAGGATCGGGACTTCATCCCCTGAAGATTTACTGGGATGTTTCCCGGACTTCTGGGACTTCGTTACAGGAACAGGCTCAACGTGTTCTGGAATTTATCCCCTGAAGATTTCCTGGGACTGTGCGGACGTCAGGGACTGGGTTACAGGAAAAGTGTCAACAGGTTCGGGACTTTAACCCGTGAAGATTTACTGAAATGGGTCCTGGACGTCAGGGACTGAGTTACAGTGAAATGTTCAACGTTCGGGAATTTATCCCCTGAAGATGTACTGGGAGGTAGCCCAGTCATCAGGCTCTGAGATACAGGGAAAGGTTCAAAAGGTTCGGGACTTTATCCCATGAAAATTTGCTGGGACGTTGCCAGGACGTCAGGGACTAATTTACAGGAAAAGTGTGACAGCTTCTGGACTTTATCCTGTGAGGATTTACTGGGTTGTATCCCGGACGTCAGGCATTGTGTTACAGGAAAAGCTCAACAGATTTGGGAATTTATCCCCTGAAGATTTAGTGGGACGTTGCTTGGACTTCAGGGACTGAGTTGCTGGGAAATGCCGAACTTGTTCTGGACATTATCCCATGAAGATTTACTGGGATGTTCCTCGGAAGTCAGGAACTGAGTTACAAGGAAAGGACCAAGAGGACCAATATTTGTCCTCTAAATATTTACAGGGATGTTGCTTGACGTCCTGGACTGATTTACAGGAAAATGGTCGACAGGATCGGAACTTTATCCCCTGATGATTTCCTGGGTTGTTCCGCGGACGTCAGGGACTGAGTTACAGTGAAATGTTCAACGTTCGGGAATATATCCCCTGAAGATGTACTGAGATGTAGCCCAGACATCATTCTCCGAGATACAGGGAAAGGTTCAACAGGTTCAGGACTTTATCCCCTGAAAATTTACTGGGACGTTGCCAGGACGTCAGGGACTAATTTACAGGGATAGGGTCGACAGGTTCGGGACTTTATCCTATGAGGATTTATTGGGTTGTTTTCTGGACGTCAGGCATTGTGTTACAGGAAAGGCTCAACAGGTTTGGAACTTTATCCCCCGAAGATTTAGTGGGGCGTTGCTTGGACGTCAGGGACTGAGTTGCCGGGAAAGGCTGAACTTGTTCAGGACTTAATGCCATGAAGATTTACTGGGATGTTCCTCGGACGTCAGGAACTGAGTTACAAGGAAAGGACCAAGAGGTTCGGGACTTTATCCCCTAAATATTTACAGGGACGTTGCTTGACGTCTAGGACTAATTTACAGGAAAAGGGTCGACAGGATCGGAACTTTATCCCCTGAAGATTTCCTGGGTGGTTCTGCGGTCGTCAGGGACCGAGTTACAGGGAAAGGTTCAACAAGTTCGGGAATTTATCCTTAAGATTTACTGTGATGTTGCCTGGACATCATGGTCTGTGTTACAGGGAAATATGCGCTAAATATTTACTGGGATTTTGCCCGGACGTCAGGGACTCAGTCACAGGGAAAGTTTCAACAGGTTCGGGACTTTATCCCCTGAAGATTTACTGGGACTCTGCGCGGACGTCAGGAAATGAGTGAAAGGGAAAGGTCCAACAGGTACGGGACGTATGCCCTGAATATTTAAGGGAATGTTCATCGGACATCAGGGACTGAATTACAGGGAAAGATTCAACAGTTTGGGTAATACATCCCCTACATAATTACTAGGATGTTGCCTGGACGTCAGGGTCTGAGTTACAGTGAAATGTTCAACGTTCGGGAATTTATCCCCTGAAGATATACTGGGATGTAGCCCAGATATCAGGCTCTGAGATACAGGGAAAGGTTCAACAGTTCGGAAATTTATCCCCTGAAGATTTACTGTGATGTTTTCCGGACGTCAGGGACTGAGTTACAGGGAAAGGTTCAACAGTTTCGGGTCTTTATCCATTGAAGATTTGCTGGGATGTTTCCCGTTCGTCAGGGTCTGAGTTACAGGGAAATATGCGCTAAATATTTCCTGGGATTTTGCCCGGACGTCAGGGACTCAGTCACAGGGAAAGTTTCAACAGGTTCGGGACTTTATCCCCTTAATATTTACAGGGATGTTCCCTCGAGGTCAGGGACTGATTTACATGAAAAGGGTCGACAGGATCGGGACTTCATCTCCTGAAGATTTACTGGGATGTTTCCCGGACTTCTGGGACTGCGTTAAAGGAACATGCTCAACAGATTTTGGACTTTATCTCCTGAAGATTTCCTGGGACATTGCGCGGACGTCAGGGGCTGGGTTACAGGAAAAGTGTCAACAGGTTCGGGACTTTAACCCCTGCAGATTTACTGAAATGTGTCCTGGACGTCAGGGACTGATTTACAGTGAAATGTTCAACGTTCGGGAATTTATCCCCTGAAGATGTGCTGCGTTGTAGCCCAGATATCAGACTCTGAGATACAGGGAAATGTTCAACAGGTTCTGGACTTTATCCCCTGAAGATTTCCTGGGTCATTGTGCGGACGTCAGGGACTGGGTTACAGGAAAAGTGTCAACAGGTTCGGGACTTTAACCCCTGCAGATTTACTGAAATGCGTCCTGGACGTCAGGGACTGAGTTACAGTGAAATGTTCAACGTTCGGGAATTTATCCCCTGAAGATATACTGGGATGTAGCCCAGATATCAGGCTCTGAGATACAGGGAAAGGTTCAACAGTTCGGAAATTTATCCCCTGAAGATTTACTGTGATGTTTCCCGGACGTCAGGGACTGAGTTACAGGGAAAGGTTGAACTGGTTCGGGACTTTATCCCCTGAATATTAACTGGGACATGCCCGGAAGTCAGGGACTGAGTTACAGGGAAACGTTCAACAAGTTTGCACTTTATCCGCCAAATATTTACTGGGATGTTGCCCAGCCGTCAGGGACTGAGTTACAGGGAAAGTTTGAACTGTTTCGGTACTTTATCCCCTTAATATTTACAAGGATGTTCCCTCGAGGTCAGGGACTGATTTACATGAAAATGGTCGACAGGATCGGGACTTCATCCCCTGAAGATTTACTGGGATGTTTCCCGGACTTCTGGGACTGCGGTACAGGAACAGGCTCAACGGGTTTTGGAATTTATCCCCTGAAGATTTCCTGGGACATTGGGCGGACGTCAGGGACTGGGTTACAGGAAAAGTGTCAACAGGTTCGGGACTTTAACCCGTGAAGATTTAATGAAATGGGTCCTGGATGTCAGGGACTGAGTTACAGTGAAATGTTCAACGTTCGGGAATTTATACCCTGAAGATGTACTGGGATGTAGCCCAGACATCAGGCTCTGAGATACAGGGAAAGATTCAACAGGTTCTGGACTTTATCCCCTGAAGATTTCCTGGGTTGTTCTGCGGACGTCAGGGACTGAGTTACAGGGAAAGGTTCAACAGTTTCGGGTCTTTATCCATTGAAGATTTGCTGGGATGTTTCCCGTACGTCAGGGTCTTCGTTAATGGGAAAGGTTCAACAAGTTCGGGAATTTATCCCCTTAAGATTTACTGTGATGTTGCCTCAGGGTCTGAGTTACAGGGAAATATGGCTAAATATTTACTGGGATTTTGCCCGGACGTCAGGGACTCAGTCACAGGGAAAGTTTCAACAGGTTCGGGACTTTATCCCCTGAAGATTTACTGGGACTCTGCGCGGACGTCAGGGAATGAGTTAAAGGGAAAGGTCCAACAGGTACGGGACGATATGCCCTGAATATTTAAGGGGATGTTAATCGGACATCAGGGACTGAATTACAGGGAAAGATTCAACAGTTTGGGTAATACATCCCCTACATAATTACTAGGATGTTGCCTGGACGTCATGGTCTGAGTTACAGGGAAATGTTCAACTGGTTTAGGACTTTATCCCCTGAATATTAACTGGGACATGCCCGGAAGTCAGGGACTGAGTTATAGGGAAAGGTTCAACAGTTTCGGGTCGTTATCCCCTGAAGATTTACTGGGATGTTCCTCGGACGTCAGGAACTGAGTTACAAGGAAAGGACCAAGAGGTTCGGGACTTTATCCGCTAAATATTTACAGGGATATTGCTTGACGTCCTGGACTGATTTACAGGAAAAGGGTCGACAGGATCGGAACTTTATCCCCTGGAGTTTTCCTGGGTTGTTCCGCGGACGTCAGGGACTGACTTCCACGAAAAGTTCAACAATTCGGAAATTTATCCCCTGAAGATTCACTGTGATGTTTTCCGGACGTCAGGGAGTGAGTTACAAGGAAAGGTTGAACAGATTCGGGACTTTATCCCCTTAAGATTTACTGGGATGTTGCCTGGACGTCAGGGACTGAGTTACAGGGTAAGGTTGAACTGGTTCAGGACTTTATCCCCTGAGGATTTAGAGGAACGTTGCTCGGACGTCAGGGACTGAGTTGTCGGAAAAGTTGATCTGATTCGGGACTTAATCCCATGAATAGTTACTGGGATATTCCTCGGACGTAAGGGACTGAGTTACAAGTAAAGAACCAAGGGGTTCGGGACTTTATCCCCTAAATAGTTACAGGGATGTTGCCTTGATGTCGTGGACAAATTTACAGGAAAAGGATGGACAGGATCGGGACTTTATCTCCTGAAGATTAACTGGGACGATGTCCCGAAGTCAGGGACTGAGTTACAGGGAAAGGTTCAACAGTTTCGGGTCTTTATCCATTGAAGATTTGCTGGGACGTTTCCCGTACGTCAGGGTCTTAGTTAATGGGAAAGTTTCAACAAGTTTGGGGATTTATCCCCTTAAGATTTACTGTGATGTTGCCTGGACGTCAGGGTTTGTGTTACAGGGAGTCGTTCAACATGTTTGCACTTTATCCGCCAAATATTTACTGGGATATTGCCCAGACGTCAGGGACTGAGTTTCAGGGAAAGGTTCGAGACCCCATGAAAATTTACTGGGACGTTGCCGGATGTCAGGGACTGAGTTACACGAAAGGTTTAACAATTTCCGGTCGTTATCCCCTGAAGATAATCTGGGATGTAGCCCAGATATCAGGCTCTGAGATACATGGAAAGGTTTAGCAGTTCGGAAATTTATCCCCTGAAGATTTACTGTGATGTTACCCGGACATCAGGGATGAATTACGGGGAAAGGTTGAACTGGTTCGGGACTTTATCCCCTGAGGATTTAGTGGAACTTTGCTCGGACGTCAGGGACTGAGTTGTCGAGAAAAGCTGATCTGATTCTGGACTTAATCCAAAAAAATTACTGGGATGTTCCTCGGACGTCAAGGACTGGACTAATTTACTGGAAAAGTGTCGTCGGGAGCGGGACTTTATCCCCTGAAGATTAACTGGGACGATGTTCGGAAGTCAGGGACTGAGTTACAGGGAAAGGTTGAACTGGTTCAGGACTTTATCCCCTGAGGATTTAGTGGAACTTTGCTCGGACGTCAGGGACTGAGTTGTCGAGAAAAGCTGATCTGATTCTGGACTTAATCCATAAAAAATTACTGGGATGTTCCTCGGACGTCAAGGACTGAGTTACAAGTAAAGAACCAAGGGGTTCGGGACTTTATCCCCTAAATATTTACATGATGTTGCCTTGTCGTCGTGGACTAATTTACTGGAAAAGTGTCGTCAGGAGCGGGACTTTATCCCCTGACGATTAACTGGGACGATGTTCGGAAGTCAGGGACTGAGTTACAGGGAAAGGTTCAACAGTTTCGGGTCTTTATCCATTGAAGATTTTCTGGGACTTTTCCCGTACGTCAGGGTCTCAGTTAATGGGAAAGGTTCAACAAATTCGGGAATTTATCCCCTTAAGATTTACTGTGATTTTGCCTGGACGTCAGGGTTTGAGTTATAGGGAAAAGTTCAACAAGTTCGCACTTTATCCGCTAAATATTTACTGGGATGTTGCCTCGATATCAGGGACTGAGTTATTGGGAAAGGTTGAACTGGTTCGGAACCCCATGAAGATTTACTGGAATGTTGCCCGGACATCAGGGACTGAGTTACACGGAAAGTTTGAACTGTTTCGGGACTTTATCCCCTTAATATTTACAGGGATGTTCCCTCGAGGTCAGGGACTGATTTACATGAAAAGGGTCGACAGGATCGGGACTTCATCCCCTGAAGATTTACTGGGATGTTTCCCGGACTTCTGGGACTGTGTTACAGGAACAGACTCAACAGGTTCTGGACTTTATCCCCTGAAGATTTCCTGGGACAGTGCGCGGACGTCAGGGACTGGGTTACAGGAAAAGTGTCAACAGGTTCGGAACTTTAACCCCTGCAGATTTACTGAAATGTGTCCTGGACGTCAGGGACTGAGTTAAAGTGAAATGTTCAACGTTCAGGAATTCATCACCTGAAGATGTACTGGGATGTAGCCCAGACATCAGGCTCTGAGATACAGGGAAAGGTTCAACTGGTTCGGGACTTTATCCCATGAAAATTTACTGGGACGTTGCCAGGACGTCAGGGACTAATTTACAGGAAAAGGGTCGACAGGTTCGGGACTTTATCCTGTGAGGATTGACTGGGTTGTTTCCCGGACGTCAGACATTGTGTTACAGGAAAGGCTCAACAGGTTTGGGACTTTATCCCCTGAAGATTTAGTGGGACGTTGCTTGGACGTCAGGGACTGAGTTGCTGGGAAAGGCTGAACTTGTTCTGGACTTAATCCCATGAAGATTTACTGGATGTTCCTTGGACGTCAGGAACTGAATTACAAGGAAAGGACCAAGAGGTTCGGGATTTTGTCCCCTAAATATTTACAGGGATGTTACTTGACGTCCTGGGCTGATTTACAGGAAAAGGGTCGACAGGATCGGGACTATATCCCCTGAAGATTTCCTGGGTTGTTCCGCGGACGTTTGGGACTGAGTTACATGGAAATGTTCAACAGTTTCGGGTCTTTATCCATTGAAGATTTGCTGGGATATTTCCCGTACGTCAGGGTCTTAGTTAATGGGAAAGGTTCAAAAAGTTCGGGACTTTATCCCCTGAAGATTTACTGGGACTCTGCGCGACGTCAGGGAATGAGTTAAAGAGAAAGGTCCAACAGGTAAGAGGACGATATCCCCTGAATATTTACAGGGATGTTTCCCGGATATAAGGGACTTATTTACAGGGAAAGTTTCTACAACTTCCGAACTTTATCCGCTAAATATTTACGGGGATTTTCCAGGACGTAAGGGATTGATTTACAGGAAAAGGGTGATCAGGATCGGAACTACATCCCCTGAAGATTTCCTGGGACATTTCCCGCACGTCAGGGACTGAGTTATAGCGAACGTTTGAACTGGTTCGGGAATTTATCCCCCGAGGATTAACTGTGATGTTGCCTGGACGTCAGAGACTGACTGACAGTGAATGGATCAACTGGTTCGGAACTTTCGGCAATACATCCCGTACATAATTACTAGGATGTTGCCTGGATGTCAGGGTCTGAGTTACAGGGAAATGTTCAACTAATTTAGGACTTTATCCCCTGAATATTAACTGGGACGATACCCGGAAGTCAGGGACTAAGTTACAGGGAAAGGTTCAACAGTTTCGGGTCTTTATCCCCTGAAGATTTACTGGGAAGTTGCGCGGACGTCAGGGACTGCGTTACAGGAAAAGGTTCAACAGTCTTTTGACTCTATCCCCTGAAGATTTACTGGGACATTGCCCGGACGTCAAGGAATGAGTTAACGGGAAAGGCTGAACTGGTTCGGGAATTAATCCCCTGAAGATTCACTGGGTTGTTCCCGGGACGTCAGGGACTGAGTTACAAGGAAAAGGGTCGACAGGTTCGGAACTATATCCCCTGAAGATTTCCTGAGACTTTGCCTGGATGTAAGGGACTGAGTTACAGGGAATGTATGAACTGGTTCGGGTATTTGTCCCATGAAGATTAACTGTGATGTTACCTGGAAGTCATAGACTGGGTTACAGGGAAAGGGTCAACAGGTTCGGATTTATCCCCTGAAGATTTACTGGGATGTTACCTGGACGTCAGGGAATGAGTTGCAGTGAAATGTTCAATGTTCGGGAATTTATTCCCTGAAGATATACTGGGATGTAGCCCAGAAATAAGGCTCTGAGATAGAGGGAAAGGTTCAACAAGTTCGGGACTTTATCCCCTGAAGATTTACTGGGATGTTGTCTGGACGACAGGGACTGAGTTACAGGGAAATGTTCAACAGTTTTGTGTCTTTATCTCTTGAAGATTTGCTGGGACGTTTCCCGTACTTAATGGATCCCCTGAAGATTAAGTGGGATGTAGCCCTGACGTCAGGGTCTTTGTTAATTGGAAAGTTTCAACAAGTTTGGGAATTTATCCCCTGAAGATTTACTCTAGTGTTGCCTGGACGTCAGGGTCTGAGTTCCAGGGAAACGTTCAACAAGTTCACACTTTATCCACTAAAGATTTACTGGGATTTATCCCTGATATCAGGGTCTGAGTTGCAGGGAAAGTTTCAACAGTTTCGTGTTTTTATCCCTTGAATATTTACAGGGACGTTTCCCCGACGTAAGGGACTTAGTTACAGGGAAAGGTTGAACAATTTTGGAACTTTATCCGTTAAATATTTACTGGGATATAGCTAGGACGTCAAGGACTGTGTTACAGGAAAAGGTTCAATAGGTTCAGGACTTTAGCCCCTGAAGATTTACTGGGACGTTGCCCGGACGTCAGGGACTGAGTTACAGGGAAAGATTCAACTGGTTTGTGACTTTATCCCCTGATGATTTACTGGGACTTTGCCTGGACGTCGGGGACTGAATTGCAGGGAGAGGTTCAACCATTTCTGTAATGCATCCCCTTAATATTTTCTAGGATGTTGCCTGGACGACATGGTCTGTGTTACAGCCAAACTTTCAACAAGTTTGGAAATTTATCTGCTAAATATTTACTGGAATATAGGCTGGACGCAAGGGACTGAGTGTCAGGGAAAGTTTCAACAGATTCGGGACTTTATCCCCTGAAGAGTTACTGTGATGTTGGCCTGGACGTCAGGATCTGAGTTACAGGGAATGGTTGAACTGTTTCGCGGATGTATCCCCTGAAGGTTTACTGTGATGTTGCCCGGAAGTCAGAGACTAAATAACAGGATAAGGGTCAACAGGCTCGGGACTTTATCCCCTGAAGAGTTACTGTGATGTTGCCTGGACATCAGGACTGAGTTACAGGGAATGTTTCAACAGTTTCATTTCTTTATCCCCTGAAGATTTACCAGGACATTTCCCAGACTTCAGGGATTGAGTTACAAGGAATGGTTGAACTGGTTCGGGAATGTATCCCCTGATTATTTACTGGGATGTAGCCCGGACGTCAGGGTCTGAGTTACAGGGAGAGGTTGAACAAGTTCGGAATATGTCATTTAAGAGAAGGTTGGATGTGTACATGGAGGTGAGGGGGTTGGAGGGTTATTGGTGGTGAGCGGGTGGTTTGAGCTAGTGGAGTTATTCTAGTGAACCGGTGCGGACTCAAAAGCCTGACATGGCCTGTTTCCGCTCCGTAAATGGTTATATGGTTATGTGGTTATGTCCGCTGAAGATTTACTGTGATGTTGGCCTGGACGTAAGGATCTGAGTAACAGGGAAAGGTTCTACAAGTTCTGAATTCTATCCGCTAATCATCCGCGGAATGTTGCCCGGACGGCAGGGACAGAGCTATAGGGAAAGATTCAACAGGTTTGGGACTTTATCCCCTGAAAATTTACTGGGATGTTGCCAAGACCTCAGGCACTGGGTTACAGTGAAAGGGTCAAGAGGTTCGTGACTTTATCCCCTGAAGATTTATTGGGACTATGCCCAAAAGCCAAAGACTAAATTAGAGGGAAATATTGAACAGGTTCACTACTTTATCCCGTGAAGATTTACTGGGACATTGCCCGGACATCAGGGACTGAGTTACAGGGAAAGTTTGAAATGGTTTAGTAATTTATACCCTGAAGATTTACTGGGACTTTGCCCGGACATCAGGGACTGAGTTACAGGGAAAGTCTGAACTGGTTCAGGAATATGTGCCATGAAGATCAACTGTGATGTTGCCTGGACGTCAGAGACTGAATTACAGTGAATGGGTCAGCAGGCTCAGGACTTTATCCCCTGAAAATTTACTGGGATGTTACCTGGACGTCAGGGACTGAGTTACAGTGAAATATTCAACGTTCAGGAATTTATCCCCTGAAGGTTTATTGTTTTATTGCCTGGACGACAGGATCTGAGTTACAGGGAAAGGTTCAACAAGTTCGGAACTTTATCCACTAAATATTTACTAGGATGTTGCCTGGACGTTATGGTCTGAGTTACAGCCAAAGGTTCAACAGGTTTGGAAATTTATCCACTAAGTATTTACTGGTATATAGGCCGGACGCAAGGGGCTGAGTTTCAGGGAAAGTTTCAACAGGTTCGGGACTTTATCCCCTGAAGATTTACTGGGACATTGCACAGTCGTCAGGGACTGCGTTACAGAAAAAGTTTCAACAGGATTTTGACTTTATCCCCAGAAGATTTACTGCGATATTGCCAGACGTCAGGGACTGAGTTACAGGGAATGTATGAACTGGTTCGGGTATTTATTCCATGAAGATTAACTGTGATTTTGCATGGAAGTTAGAGACTGGGTTACAGTGAAAGGGTCAACTGGTTCGCGACTTTATCCCCTGATGATTTACTGGGATGTTACCTGGACGTCAGGGACTGAGTTACAGTGAAATATTCAACTGGGTTGTGACTTTATCCTCTGAAGATTTACTGGGACTTTGCCGGACATCAGGGACTGAGTTATAGGGAAATTTGAACTGGTTCGGGACTTTAGCCCTGGATGTTGCCAGGAGGTCAGGGACTGATTTACAGGAAAAGGATCGATAGGATCGGAACTTCACCCCCTGATGATTTACTGGGACTTTGCCATGTCATCCAGGACTGCGTTATAGGGAAATGTTCAACTGGTTTGTGATTGATCCCCTGAAGATATACTGGGACGTTGCCTGGAAGGCAGGGACTGTTACAGGGATAGGTTGAACTTTTTTGGGAACTTATCCCCAGATACTTACTGGGATGTATCCCAGACATCAGGCTCTGAGATACAGGGAAATGTTTAACAAGTTCGGGAATTTATTCCCTGAAGATTTACTGTGCTGTTGCCTGGACGACAGGATCTGAGTTACAGGGATAGGTTCAACAAGTTCGGAACTCTATCCACCAAATATTTACTGGGATGTTGCCTGGACGTCAGGGACAGAGTTATAGGGAAAGATTCAACAGGTTTTTGACTTCATTCCCTGAAAGTTTACTGGGATGGTGCCAGGACGTCAGACACTGAGTTACAGGGAAAGGATGAACTGGTTCGGGACTTTATCCCCTGAAGATTTACTGGGATGTTGCCCGGACGTCAGAGTCTGAGTTACAGAAAAAGAGTCATGTTCGGGACTTTATCCCTTGAAGATTTACTGGGATGTTTTCTGGACGTCAGGGACTGAGTTACAGGGAAATGTTCAACAGTTTCGTGTTTTTATCCCTTGAGTACTTACAGCAACGTTTCCCGGACGTAAGGGACTGAGTAACAGTTGAACTGTTTCGGAAATTTATCCCCAGAGACTTGCCCGGACGTCAGGGACTGCGTAACAGGAAAAGGTTCAACAGATTTTTGACTTTATCCCCTGACGATTTCCTGGGATGTTGCCGGGACGTCAGGGACTGAGTTACAGGGAAATATCCAACTGGTTTGTGACTTTAACCCCTGAAGATTGACTGGGACGTTGCTTGGATGTCAAGGACGGAGTTACAGGGAAAGATTCAACATGTTCTGGAATGTATCCCCTGAATATTTACTGGGATATTCCACGGACGTCAGGAACTGAGTAACAGTGAAATTGTATGCAGATTCTGGATTTTATCCACTGAAGATTTACTGAGACGTTGCCCGGACATCAGTGACTGAGTTACAGGGAATGGTTGAACAGGCTCAGGAAGTTATCCGCTGAAGAGTTACTGGGATGTAGCCTGGACATCAGGACTGAGATACAGGGAAAGTTTCAACAGTTTCGGGTCTTTACCTCCTGAAGATTTACCAGGACGTTTCCCGGAAATAAGGGATTGAATTACAGGGAAAGGTTCAACAAGAGTTGGTATTTATCCCCTGAAGATTTACTGGGTTGTAGCCCGGATGTCAGGGTCTGAGTTACAGGGTAAGCTTCAACAGGTTTGGGAATTTATCCCCTGAATATTTATTGGGATGTAGCCTGGACATCAGGGTCTGAGTTACAGGGTAAGTTTCAGCAGTTTCTTGTCTTTATCCATTGAAGATTTACAGGGACGTTTCCTGGACGTAAGGGACTTAGTTACAGGGAAAGGTTCAACAACTTCGGAACTTTATCACCTAAATATTTAATGGGATGTAGCCAGGACGTCGAAGACTGAGTTACAGGGAAAAGTTCAACAGGTTCAGGACTTTATCCACTGACGATTTACTGGGATGTTACCCGGATATCAGGGACTGAGTTAAAGGGTAAGGTTCAACAGGTTGGGGACTTGAGCCCCTGACGATTTACTGGGACGTTGCCCCAGACGTCAGGGACTGAGTTACAATGAAAGGTAGAACTAGTTCGTGAATTTATCCCCTGAAGATTTACTGGGATGTTGCCTGGGGTCAGGGACTGAGTGACAGAGAAAGGTTTGACATTTTATCCTCTGAAGGTTTACTGCGATGTTGCCTGAATGACTGGGACTGAGTAACAGGGAAAGGTTCAACAGGTTCGGGAATTTATCCCCTGAAGATTTACTGGGACATTGCACGGACGTCAGGGACTGCATTACAGGAAAGGTTTCAACAGGATTTTGACTTTATCCCCTGAAGATTTACTGGGACGTTGCCAGACATCAGACACTGAGTTACAGCGAATGTATGAACTGCTTCGGGTATTTATTCCATGAAGATTAACTGTGATTTTTGCCTGGAAGTTAGAGACTGGGTTACAGTGAAAGGGTCAACTGGTTCGCGACTTTATCCCCTGATGATTTACTGGGATGTTACCTGGACGTCAGGGACTGAGTTACAGGGATAGATTCAACAAGTTCGGAACTCTATCTACCAAATATTTGCTGGGATGTTGCCCGGACGTCAGGGACTGAGTTATAGGGAAAGGTTCAACAGGTTTGGGACTTTATTCCCTGAAAATTTACTGGGACAGTGCCAGGACGTCAGACACTGAGTTACAGGGAAAGGATGAACTGGTTCGGGACTTTATCCCCTGAAGATTTACTGGGATGTTGTCTGGATGTCAGGGACTGAGTTACAGGGAAATGTTCAACAGTTGTGTGTCTTTAGCCCTTGAAAATTTGTTGGGACGTTTCCGGTACGTAATGGATCCCCTGAAGATTAAGTGGGATGTAGCCCTGACGTCAGGGTCTTTTTTAAAGGGAAAGTTTCAACAAATTTGGGAATTTATCCCCTGAAGATTTACTCTAATGTTGCCTGGACATCAGGGTCTGTGTTCCAGAGAAACGTTAAACAAGTTCGCATTTTATCCGCTAAGGATTTACTGTGATGTTGCCCAGACATCAGGGTCTGAGTTACAGGGAAAGTTTCAACAGTTTCGTGTTTTTATCACTTGATTAGTTACAGCGACATTTCCTGGACGTAAGGGACTGAGTTACAGTGAAAAGTTCAACAGGTTCGGGACTTTATCCCCTGAAGATTTACTGGGATATTCCAGGGACGTTACGGACTGAGTTACAAGGAAAGGGCCAATAGGTTCGGGATTTTATCCCCTAAATATTCTCAGGTATTTTTCCTGGACGTCAGGGACGGATGTACAGGAAAAGGGTCGACAGGATGGGACTATATCCCCTGAAGATTTACTGGGACATTGCACGGACGTCAGGGTCTGAGTTACAGGGAAAGGTTGAACTGATTCAGGAATTTATTCCCTGTAGATTTACTGGGATGTTTTTTCGGAAGTCAGGGACTGAGTGACAGAAAATGGTTCTACACTTTATCCCCTGTAGATTTAATGCGATATTGACTAGATGTCTGTGACTGTGTTACAGGAAAACGTTCAACAAGTTCGGGAATATATCCCCTGAAGTCTTATTGGGATGTACACCGGAAATCAGGGTCTGAGATACATGGAAAGGTTCAATAAGTTCGGAAATTTATCCCCTAAATATTTACTAGAATGTTGCCTGGACATCAGGGTCTGAGTTACAGGGGATGCTTCAACAATTTCCGGACTTTATCCCCCGAAGATTAACTGGGACGTTGCCCGAACGTCAGGGACTGAGTTACCAGGAAAGGTTGAACTGGTTCGGGACTTTATTTCCTGAGGATTTACTGGGACGCTTGCCGGACGTCAGGGACTGAGTTTCAGGGAAAGGTTGAACTGTTTCGGGAATTTATCCCCTGAAGATTTACTGTGATTTTGCCCGAACGTCAGGGACTAAGTTAGCAGGAAAAAACTGAACTGGTTTGGGAATTTATCCCTTGAGGATTTACTGGGAAGTTGCCCGGACGTCAGAGACTGAGGTAGAGGAAAAGGATCAACCGGTTTCTGACTTTATCCCCTGAAGATTTAATGGGACATTGCCCGGAAATCAGGGACTGAGCTACAGGGAAAGGTTAAACTGTTTCAGAAATTTATCCCCAGAGACTTACTGGGATGTCGCCCGGACGTCAGAGACTGTGTTCCTGGAAATGGTTCAACAGGTTGGGACTTTATCTCCTCACGATTTACTGGATGTTGTCTGGACGCTGGCATCTGAGTTATAGGGAAATATTCAGCAATTTAGGGTCTTTATTCCTTGAAGATTTACTGGGATGATGCTCGGTCGTCAGGGACGGAGTTACAGGGAAAGGTACAACAAGTTCCAGACTTTATCCCCTGAAGATTTACAGGGATGGTGCTCGAACGTCAGGGACTAAGTTACCGGGAAAAGTTGAACTGGTTTGGGACTTTATCCCATGAGGATTTACTGGGATGTTGCCCGGAGGTAAGAGTCTGAGTTACAGGGAAAGGTTGAACTGGTTCGGGAAATAATCGCCTGAAGATTTGCTGGGATGTTTCCCGGACGTCAGGGTCAGAGTTACAGGGAAAGGTTCAATAAGTTTGGGAATGTATCCCTTTAATATTTACTAGGATGTTGCCTGGACGTCAGGGTCTGAGTTACAGGAAAAGGTTCAACAGGTTCGGGAATATAGCCCCTGAAGATTTACTGGGATGTAGCCTGGATGACAGTGTCTGAGTTACAGGCAAAGTTTCAACAGTTTCGTGTCTTTATCCCTTGAAGATTTACAGGGACGTTTCCCGTCCGTAAGGGACTTAGTTACAGGGAAAGGTTGAATTGGTTCGGGAATTTATCCCCTGAAGACTTACTGCGATATTGCCTGGACGTCAGGGAGTGAGTTACAGGAATACGTTCAGCAAGATCGGGAATAAATCCCCTGATGTTTTATTGGGATGTACACCGGACATCAGGGTCTGAGTTACATGCAAAGGATCAACCGGTCTCGGACTTTATCCCCTGAAGATTTACTGGGTTGTAGCCCGGATGTCAGGGTCTGAGTTACAGGGTAAGCTTCAACAGGTTTGGGAATTTATCCCCTGAATATTTATTGGGATGTAGCCTGGACATCAGGGTCTGAGTTACAGGGTAAGTTTCAGCAGTTTCTTGTCTTTATCCATTGAAGATTTACAGGGACGTTTCCTGGACGTAAGGGACTTAGTTACAGGGAAAGGTTCAACAACTTCGGAACTTTATCACCTAAATATTTAATGGGATGTAGCCAGGACGTCGAAGACTGAGTTACAGGGAAAAGTTCAACAGGTTCAGGACTTTATCCACTGACGATTTACTGGGATGTTACCCGGATATCAGGGACTGAGTTAAAGGGTAAGGTTCAACAGGTTGGGGACTTGAGCCCCTGACGATTTACTGGGACGTTGCCCCAGACGTCAGGGACTGAGTTACAATGAAAGGTAGAACTAGTTCGTGAATTTATCCCCTGAAGATTTACTGGGATGTTGCCTGGGGTCAGGGACTGAGTGACAGAGAAAGGTTTGACATTTTATCCTCTGAAGGTTTACTGCGATGTTGCCTGAATGACTGGGACTGAGTAACAGGGAAAGGTTCAACAGGTTCGGGAATTTATCCCCTGAAGATTTACTGGGACATTGCACGGACGTCAGGGACTGCATTACAGGAAAGGTTTCAACAGGATTTTGACTTTATCCCCTGAAGATTTACTGGGACGTTGCCAGACATCAGACACTGAGTTACAGCGAATGTATGAACTGCTTCGGGTATTTATTCCATGAAGATTAACTGTGATTTTTGCCTGGAAGTTAGAGACTGGGTTACAGTGAAAGGGTCAACTGGTTCGCGACTTTATCCCCTGATGATTTACTGGGATGTTACCTGGACGTCAGGGACTGAGTTACAGGGATAGATTCAACAAGTTCGGAACTCTATCTACCAAATATTTGCTGGGATGTTGCCCGGACGTCAGGGACTGAGTTATAGGGAAAGGTTCAACAGGTTTGGGACTTTATTCCCTGAAAATTTACTGGGACAGTGCCAGGACGTCAGACACTGAGTTACAGGGAAAGGATGAACTGGTTCGGGACTTTATCCCCTGAAGATTTACTGGGATGTTGTCTGGATGTCAGGGACTGAGTTACAGGGAAATGTTCAACAGTTGTGTGTCTTTAGCCCTTGAAAATTTGTTGGGACGTTTCCGGTACGTAATGGATCCCCTGAAGATTAAGTGGGATGTAGCCCTGACGTCAGGGTCTTTTTTAAAGGGAAAGTTTCAACAAATTTGGGAATTTATCCCCTGAAGATTTACTCTAATGTTGCCTGGACATCAGGGTCTGTGTTCCAGAGAAACGTTAAACAAGTTCGCATTTTATCCGCTAAGGATTTACTGTGATGTTGCCCAGACATCAGGGTCTGAGTTACAGGGAAAGTTTCAACAGTTTCGTGTTTTTATCACTTGATTAGTTACAGCGACATTTCCTGGACGTAAGGGACTGAGTTACAGTGAAAAGTTCAACAGGTTCGGGACTTTATCCCCTGAAGATTTACTGGGATATTCCAGGGACGTTACGGACTGAGTTACAAGGAAAGGGCCAATAGGTTCGGGATTTTATCCCCTAAATATTCTCAGGTATTTTTCCTGGACGTCAGGGACGGATGTACAGGAAAAGGGTCGACAGGATGGGACTATATCCCCTGAAGATTTACTGGGACATTGCACGGACGTCAGGGTCTGAGTTACAGGGAAAGGTTGAACTGATTCAGGAATTTATTCCCTGTAGATTTACTGGGATGTTTTTTCGGAAGTCAGGGACTGAGTGACAGAAAATGGTTCTACACTTTATCCCCTGTAGATTTAATGCGATATTGACTAGATGTCTGTGACTGTGTTACAGGAAAACGTTCAACAAGTTCGGGAATATATCCCCTGAAGTCTTATTGGGATGTACACCGGAAATCAGGGTCTGAGATACATGGAAAGGTTCAATAAGTTCGGAAATTTATCCCCTAAATATTTACTAGAATGTTGCCTGGACATCAGGGTCTGAGTTACAGGGGATGCTTCAACAATTTCCGGACTTTATCCCCCGAAGATTAACTGGGACGTTGCCCGAACGTCAGGGACTGAGTTACCAGGAAAGGTTGAACTGGTTCGGGACTTTATTTCCTGAGGATTTACTGGGACGCTTGCCGGACGTCAGGGACTGAGTTTCAGGGAAAGGTTGAACTGTTTCGGGAATTTATCCCCTGAAGATTTACTGTGATTTTGCCCGAACGTCAGGGACTAAGTTAGCAGGAAAAAACTGAACTGGTTTGGGAATTTATCCCTTGAGGATTTACTGGGAAGTTGCCCGGACGTCAGAGACTGAGGTAGAGGAAAAGGATCAACCGGTTTCTGACTTTATCCCCTGAAGATTTAATGGGACATTGCCCGGAAATCAGGGACTGAGCTACAGGGAAAGGTTAAACTGTTTCAGAAATTTATCCCCAGAGACTTACTGGGATGTCGCCCGGACGTCAGAGACTGTGTTCCTGGAAATGGTTCAACAGGTTGGGACTTTATCTCCTCACGATTTACTGGATGTTGTCTGGACGCTGGCATCTGAGTTATAGGGAAATATTCAGCAATTTAGGGTCTTTATTCCTTGAAG
Organism: Narcine bancroftii; assembly: GCF_036971445.1. Classification (NCBI taxonomy): domain Eukaryota; kingdom Metazoa; phylum Chordata; class Chondrichthyes; order Torpediniformes; family Narcinidae; genus Narcine; species Narcine bancroftii. The sequence goes on along the minus strand of NW_027212145.1, from coordinate 24,707 downwards.
ATTTACTGGGATGATGCTCGGTCGTCAGGGACGGAGTTACAGGGAAAGGTACAACAAGTTCCAGACTTTATCCCCTGAAGATTTACAGGGATGGTGCTCGAACGTCAGGGACTAAGTTACCGGGAAAAGTTGAACTGGTTTGGGACTTTATCCCATGAGGATTTACTGGGATGTTGCCTGGCCGTCAGGACTGAGTTATAGGGATTGTTTCAACATGTTCGGGTCTTTATCCCATGAAGATTAACAGGGACGTTTCACAGAAGTAAGGGACTGAGTTACAGGGAATTGTTCAACATTTGGGAATTTATCCCCTGAAGATTTTCTGGGACGTTGCCCGGAGGTCAGAGACTGAGTTACAAGGGAAGGTTGAACTGGTTCGGGAATTTATACACTGAAGACTTACTGCAATGTTGCCTGGACGTCAGGGAATGAGTTACAGGTATACGTTCAGCAAGTGCGGGAATATATCCCCTGACGTTTTATTGGGATGTACACCGGACGTCAGGGTCTGAGTTACATGGAAAGTTTCAATAAGTTCAGGAATTTATCCCCTAAATATTTACTAGGATGTTGCCTGGACGTCAGGGTCTGAGTTACTGGGGATGCTTCAACAAGTTCCGGACTTTATCCCCTGAATGTTTACTAGGATATTGCCCGAACGTCAGGGACTACGTTAGCAGGAAGAGTTGAACTGGTTCGGGATTTTATCCCCTGAGGATTTACTGGGACGCTGCCCGGACGTCAGATACTGAGTTAAAGGGAAAAGATCAACCGGTCTCGGACTTTATCCCTTGAAGAATTAATGGGATCTTGCCCGAACATCAGGGATTAAGTTACAGGGAAAAGTTGAACTGGTTCAGGATGTTATCCCCTGAAGATTTACTTGGATGGAACAGGATGTCAGGGACTGATTTAGAGAGAATGGTTCGACACTTCATCCCCTGGATATTTACTGGGATGTTCCCCGGACCTCAGGGACTGAGTTAAGGGGAAAGTTTCAAAAGGTTTAGGACTTTATCCGCTAAATATTTACTGGGACGTTGCACTGATGTCAGGGACTGAGTTACTTGGAAAGGTTCAACAGTTTAAAGACCTTAACCCCTGAAGAATTACTGGGACGTTACCTGGACGTCAGGAACTGAGTTACAGGGAAAGGGTCGACAGATTTGGGAATTTATCCCCTGAAGATTTACTGGGATCTTGCCCGAACGTCAGGGACTAAGTTACAGGGAAACATTGAACTGGTTTGGGACATTATCCCCTGAAGATTTCCTGGGACGTTTCCCGGACATCAGAGATGGTGTTAGAGGGAAAGGATCAACTGGTCTCGGACTTTATCCCCTGAAGATTTACTGGGATCTTGCCCAAACGTCAGGGACTAAGTTACAGGGAAACGTTGAACTGGTTCGGGACATTATCCCATGAAGATTTACTGGGACGTTGCCCGGACGTCAGAGACGGCGTTAGAGGGAAAGGATCAATGGTTTCGGACTTTATCCCCTGAAGGTTTACTGGGACTTTGCCCAGACGTCACGGACTGAGTTGCAGGGAAAGGTTCAACAGCTTTGGGACTTTATCCCCTGAAGATTTACTGGGACTTTACCCGGACGTAGAAAAGCTCGACACTTTATCCCCTGAAGATTTACATCAATGTTGCCTGGACATCAGGACTGAGTTACAGGGAAAGTTTCAACAGTGTCAAGTCTTTATCTCCTGAACATTTATCAGGACATTTCCCGGAAGGGACTGAGTTACAGGGATAGGTTCAACAAGTTCTGGCATTTATCCCCTCATGCTTTACTGGGATGTAGCCCGGACGTCAGGGTCTGAGTTACAGGAAAAGGTTCAACAGGTTTGGGAATATATCCCCTGAAGATTTACTGGGATGTAGGCCGGATGACAGTGTCTGAGTTACAGGCAAAGTTTCAACAGTTTCGTGTCTTTATTCCTTGAAGATTTACAGGGACGTTTCCCGTCCGTAAGGGACTTAGTTACAGGGAAAGGTTGAATTGGTTCGGGAATTTATCCCCTGAAGACTTACTGCGATGTGGCCTGGACTTAGTTACAGGGATACGTTCAGCAAGTTCGGGAATATATCCCCTGACGTTTTATTGGGATGTACACCGGACATCAGGGTCTGAGTTACATGCAAAGAATCAATTGGTCTCGGACTTTATCCCCTGAAGATTTACTTGGACGACGCCCGGACGTCAGTGACTGAGTTACAGCGAAATGCTCCACAGGTTCAGGACTTTATCCCCTGAAGATTTACTGGGACATTGCTCGGACGTCGAGGACTAAGTTACTGAAAAAGGTTTGACACTTTATCCCCTGAAGATTTCCTGGGACGTTGACCGGACGTCAGGGACAGAGTTACAGGGAAAGGTTCAACAGGATCGGGACTTTATCCCATGAAGAGTTACTTGGATGATGCCTGGACGTCAGTGTCTGAGTTACAGGGAAAGATTCGACGGCTTCGGCAATTTATCCCCTGAATATTTACTGGAATTTGCCTGGTCGCCAGGGACTGTGTTACACGGTTCGAGACTTTATCCCATGAAGAGTTACTGGGATGATGCCCGGACGTCAGGGACTGAATTCCAGGGAAAGGGTCGACAGCTTTGGGACTTTATCCCCTGAAGATTTACTGTCACGTTGTCTGGATGTTAGGTTCTGAGTTACGGGGAAAGGTTCAACAGATTTGGGACTTCATCCCCTGAAGATTTACTCCGACGTTACCGGACATCAGGGTCTGAGTTTCAGGGAAAGGTTGAACAGTTTCGGGACTTTAATAGATTTCAATGGAGCTGCTTTGTGACAAGTTTGAAAGCTGCTAAACCTCATTGTTCCAACGTCTTTTAGGATAAGTCAACAAAGCTTTGACATATTGAATGTGTCCCAGCTTCAGGGGTCGAGATTACCCCCGCTGAAGGGTGGCGGCAGTCACTGAACGCGCTTGCGTGAAGGTTGAAGTGCGAGTTCTCGAATAAACAAATAGGCGTCCCGGCAAATTCTGGATCCGAATTGCATCAAAATAAACTTCCAGTGTGAATTCCAAGTAACTCAGTGCCTGACGTCCGGGTAACGTCCGAGTAAATTCTCAAAACTTTTTTTGAGAGCCGCAAACTTTTGTTTTGAAAAATATGCAAAATTAAGGTGGAAAGCTTCGTGCTGAAATCCCAGGCGTTCAAATGTTCGGCTCCCGAACCTGGCGCAGATTCTTGTAATTTATTCCGCGGACCGCACATTCCGCTTTAAACGGCGGCGCCTTGCGTCCCCGGGTAAACCTCGTCCTTCCGAGTCACGGCGATCCCGACTTCCATTGACTTTCAGCTCCACACCAAATGTATTTCCCAGCGGACCGGATCCTGGGGAGATTTGCCCTCTTGCTCGGGGTAAGGCGACCTGATTTTACCCCTAATAATTTGACGGTCTCAACTTTAGAGATGTGTCCATGTGGACAAAAAAGGAAGTCTCTCCCAATTATATCCGAAACGTTTCTCTGCGAACTTTGAATTTAGTTTTTCAGCCGCACGGCATGTTTGACGCGCGACGGATCAGGCTGAGCAGCGAAAGAAATTCGCAGACAAAGGGAGACTTGAACAAACGTCGTGTTTTTCAACAAGATCAAACTTTAACTCAACCCCCCCCCCCCCAACCCCCCTCCTTCTGATTCTCAGCGCACACAGGGAAGTCCTTCTAGTGTCTGGGCGAATTTCCGCACCAGGCGACGGCGCTTAAATGGGTCTTGTCAGGTTTTTCCGAGAGCGATTCGTTGCTCGTTCGACGCCCACCCATTCCTCCCAGTCGGCCACTCAGTCTACTTCGTCGTCTTGATACTGCAATCCAGGCAACATTTTAGTAACTCTTCTCTGCACCTTATTGAGATGGTTCCTATAATTCGGGAACCGGAAATGCACACAATTCCAAATTTGGCCTCACCAACACCTTGAACAGTCTCAACATCACCTATATTTTATGCTTTGCCAGCAAACCCAAAGCCTTCTTCACCACCCTGTAACAACAAATAGATGGTTTTGCATTCAATTTTTCGAGCGTCTCGAACATTGTTCCCTGACGACAATCTCTTCTCCAACCAAATATCGAAAAGCTTGGTGATTTAGCAGGGAAGTCCAAACACCTCAAACTGAGGGGGCGTAGAGACTCAATTGACCTCTCAATGGAAATTCCGTGCCTGGGGCACCCTCGTACCGCCAATCTTCGTAGGCTTAGCCTGAGGATCGGACACTACCCCACGCCTCCAAGGGGGCTGACTGGCTGGCAGGGACTCATCATGAAGCTGTTCTCTTCAGGCACCGTGGAAGGGATGGGAGAAAATCTGGATAGGTGGTTAACACACGGATGGAGGAAGAGGGTTAATTTTAATCTAGAAAAGGCTCCGCGATTCCATTTGTGTCTAACATAGGGCTGTGTTCATTTTGGCTGGTGGCGAGGTGGACCCAGCGGCCGTTATGGTCAGCGAGGGAGAGAGTTCTCTGCTCCCATTCCCGCAGTCACCGCACCGGGGAGCTCTGTTGATACTGTAGGTACTCCGGTCCCAGTCACCATTCCCCAAACCTCCCCACTGCCAGCGGCCGCCTCCATCCGGGGGAATGGACCACCCTGTGGGATCTCAGATTAAACTGTGCCCCTCCCATGGCCTCTCCCTCTCTCTCCCCTTCTCCCCTCCTCTGTCTACCCTTCACTCATCTCCCCCTCTTCTCCTCTCTCCGTCTACCCCTATAATCTCCTCCTTTGCCTACCTCTCTCCTCCCCCACCCTTTTCCACTCCCTCTCCCTCTAATCACCCCTCTCCCCCTCTCTCCCACTAACACCCTCTCTTCCTCTCTCCCACCCACTCCCTCTCTCCTCTCTACCCTCTATCTCTCAAACTCCCCCTCTCTCTACCGCCCCACTCTCCCCAACGCTCTTCCCCCTCACCCCGCATATTCCAGCAGAGAGACCATGGCCTCGCGGACAGCCCCGTGGCTTGGAGCCTGGGGGACTTGGTACTTGGCCTTTTCCGGATCACCCGGGAGATCGGCCAGCTCCGCGGCCCACTCCGGGAGGAAGTGCTCCTTGTTGATCTCGCAGATGTTGTGCAGGACACAACAGGCCAGTGCCACCTCGGCCACGAGGGTGGGGGAGATGTCCAGCCGCTTGGCCAGGCACCTCCAGCGGCCCTTCAGCCGGCCCAGTGCGTCGTCCACCACCTGCCGTGCCAAGCCCAGCCGGATGTCGAAGACCTGCTGCTGCGGATTGGGCACCTGGTCCTGGGGAAAGGCGGTCAACAGCCACCTGTGGAGGGGGTAGGCTGAGTTGCCGATTAGGTGCACAGGGACTTCCACTCCGTTCACCATCCTCGAGTTCTGCGGGCAGAGGAGAGAAGGGGATTTGTTCAGGAGCACAAAAAAACTGTCTGCTAAGGAGTCACCACCGGACACATCACCCCGCCTCCAACCCGCCCCCCCCCCCCCACTTGCCCTTCAGCAGAGACTTTCCAGTGGCACATCCCAGCTCCACTTACTCTTCTCTCTCTCCCCCCATTCTCTCTTCCCCACTCTCTCCTACCCTCACTCTCTCCCTCCCCCTCTCTCTCTCAAGCCGCCGTCTTTTTCCAGCCCCGCCTCTCTCCAGCCCCATTCTCTCTCCAGTTCCCGTCTCAGCCCCCTCTTTCTCCAGTAGACCCCACTCCACCCCTTATCTACCCCCTCTCTCTTTCTCCAGCCCCCCTTCTCCGGGCCAGTTAAACCACGACCGGGCACATCCCCCTCTCCACTTGCCACAGGGATTGTGACATGCCCCACTCCATCTCTGCCCCAAACAGGTCTTTTATGGGAGGGCAGGAGCTCGGCCCTACCCTTGAAAGGTTTGACATCCGGCTGGGCTTGGCACGGCAGGTGGTGGATGACGCACTGGGCCGGCTGAAGGGCCGCAGGCTTCCGCAGTAGCCTTCTCCACATCGCAGGCAGGGAAGATGCCCCTCGCCCAGCTCACGCACTGACAGTAACAACCTCTCTCCTCTTTACCCTGCGAGGGCTCTTCAAAGTCCAAGTCCCTCCCCCATGGCACCTCACCCCTAAACTCTCCCCCTCCCTCCACTCTGTATGATGTCATCATCCTGCTCCCCGGGAAAGCTGTCCGCAACCTGTCTTCCCAACCCTTTCATGCCCCAAAGGTCGGACTGGGGGCTGGGGGAGAGCAGCATTCCTCTGGGCTCTGGGCCAGGTCCCTCTTGCTGTTACATTAACGATCAGGCAGACAGGTGTGGCAGGGTAAATACGTGGACAGCGCTGAAATCGATGGAATGGCCGACAGCAGAGCTTCCAACGGTTGCCGGAGGGGTTTGGACGGATTGGAAGGGTGGGCTGAGAGACGGCGGATGTTGTTCGATGCTGGGAAGCGCGAAGGGCTTTGTTTATTGACAGAGTAGCCAATCCAGGGCACACATTGAGGGAAGGGGGGCACCGGGGAACGTGGGGAGGGGGGGAAGCGGAAAGATCAGGGAGCAACAGTGTGAGGATGGGACGGCGAAGAAGCTGCTGGCCTCTATCGGTCAACGTGTAGATGACAAGAGGCGACAATGACTGATTCCACCTTTCCAGAGTGCGTCGTATATCCCAAGGCGGCAGGCGTTGCCCTGCGTAGCCCTCTGGGAGATCGATCTGCTCCGTCCCCGACACACCTGCACCCGCCACCACTTCAGATCCGGTTCACTCTTCATAGGGTGAACGACTATATTGCGCTGTATAAATAGGACGTGATGGAGTGACCGACTTTCCCGTGCTGTATAAATTGGACGTGAAGGAGCGAATGACTTTCCCGCGCTCTATAAATTGGACGCGATGGAGGCACTGACTTTCCAGAAATTGGACGTGATGAAGTGATCGACTTTCCTGCTCTGTATAAATTGGACGCGATAGAGGGACTGATTTTCCCGCGCTGTATAAATTGCACGCGATAGAGCTACCAACTTTCCCACACTGTGTAAATTGTAGGCGATGGAGCGGCCGATTTTCCTGCGCTGTATAAATCGTTCACCATTGAGTGACCGACTTCCCGCGCTGTATAAATCGTACGTGATTGAGCAACTGACTTTCCTGCGCTGTAAAAATTAGATGGGATGGAGCGACTGACTTTCCCACGATGTGTAAATCGGACGCGATGGAGCGACCGACATCCCCGTACTGTATAAATCAAACGTGATAGACTGACAGACTTTCCCGCACTGTATAATTTGGACATGATGGAGTTACCCACTTTCCCGCGCTGGACGAATTTGATGCAATGGAGCGACCGATTTTCCCGTGCTGTATAATTTTTTTGCGATTGAGCGACCAACTTTCCAGTGCTGTACAATTGAACGAGATGAGCTACCGACATTCCTGCAGTATACAAATTGGACACGATGGAGCGACTGACTTTCCCATCCTAAATAAATAGGATGTGATAGACTGACAGATTGGGTCCTCCTACTTCCCGCACTGTATAAATTGGACAAGATGGTGCAAACGACTTTCCCACGCCTTATAAGTTGGACACGATGGAGTGACCAACTTTCCCGTGCTGTACTAATTGTACGAGTTGGAGCGACTGACTTTGCTGCGCTATATAAATCGGACACGATAGACCGACAGAATTTCCTGGACTGTATAATTTGGACGTAATGGAGTTACTGACTTTCCCGCACTGTATGAATTTGAAGTGATGGGGTGACCGACTTTTCCGTGCTATATAAATTGGATGCGATGAAGTGACCGACTTTTCAACGCTGGATATATTGGACGTGATAGACGGACAGACTTTTACACGCTGTATAAATTGGACGTGATTGAGTGACTGAGTTTCACGTGCTGTTTAAATCGGATGTGATGGAGCAATCGACATCCCCGCACTGTATAAATCAGACGCGATATAGCGAGCGACTTTCCCGTGCTGTATGAATTGTACAAGATGGATTGACTGACTTTTCCATGCTAAATAAATTGGACGTTATAGACCAACAGACTTTCCCGCGCTGTATAAAATGGACGCGATAGTGCAACTGAGTTTCGCGCACTGTACAAATTTGTCGTGATGGAGCGACCGACTTTCCAGTGCTGTATGAATTGTATGTGATGAAGCGACCGACTTTCCAGCGCCGTATAAATTGAACGCGATGGAGCGACCAACATCCCTGTTCTGTATAGATCAGACCCAATAGAGTGACTGACTTTCCCATTTTGTATGAATTGTATGCGATGGAGCGACCGACTATCCCACGCTGTATAAATAGGACGTGATAGACCGACAGACTTTCCTCTGCTGTATAAATTGGATCCGATGGAGTGACTGAGTTTCACATGCTGTTTAATCGGATGTGATGGAGCGATCGACATCCCCGCACTGTATAAATCGGACGCGATATAGCGAGCGACTTTCCCGGGCTGTATGAATTGTACAAGATGGATTGACCAACTTTTTCATGCTAAATAAATTAGACGTTATAGACCAACAGACTTTCCCGCGCTGTATAAAATGGACGCGACAGTGCGTCCGAGTTTCGCGCACTGTACAAATTTGACGCAATGGAGCAACCGACTTTTCAGTGCTCTATGAATTGTATGTGATGAAGCAACCGACTTTCCAGCGCTGTATAAATTGATTGAGATGGAGCGACCAACATCCCTGTTCTGTATAAATCAGACGTAATAGAGTGACCAACTTTCCCATGGTGTATGAATTGCATGCGATGGAGCGACTGACTATCCCACACTGTGTAAACAGGACGTGATAGACCGACAGACTTTCCCGTGCTGTATAAATTGGACGCAATGGAGTTTCCGACTTTCCCATGCTGTACGAATTTGATGCGATGGAGTGACCGAATTTCCCGTGCTGTATAAATTGAATGTGAAGCAGCGACCGACTTTCCCATGCTGTATAAATTGGACACGATGGAGCTACTGAGTTTTTTTTTAAACTTTATTTATTCATTCAAAATACAAAAATATGATGTATACAACAATTAAACATGAACATGAACATTTTTTTCCTATATATATATATATATATATATATATACCCAATAAAATTACTGTTGGATCTAAAACTATTTTAATCTTATACAGATGTTCTAAAAAAGATTGAATTTTCTTCCAAAAAGATTGTATATATCTTCATGACCAAACAGCATGAAGAAAAGTTCCAACCATATCACATCTAAAACACAAATTTGATTCATTAAAACCATATTTTTTTAAATTTTTCAGGTGTCAAATATAATTAATGTAAAAAGTTGTAATTAATCATTGCATAAGGTGCATTTATCAATCTAGTTACACTATCATAACAGATATCTAACCAATCCTCTTCAGAAAAAATAAAACCAATATCCACTTCCCATTTAGATCTATCCCAACCCTTTTTATCCATACCATCCTGTAATATTTGATACATAAATGAAATATAACCCTTCTCTGGTACCTTCATAAGAAAAGTCTCAAATTTAGTCATTTTAGATAAAATCATATCTCTACCAAACATACATTTTACCAAACATCGAATTTGATAATAAAGAAATAAACAATTCTTATCAATACCAAAATCTTCCCTCATCTGATTAAAAGATAAAAACTTACCCTCTTTAAAACAATCTCCAAAATTTTTCACACTTTTAAATCTCCAATGCAATAAACTTTGATTATGTATTGAAAAAGAAATAAGTTGATTATTTTACAACGGAGTCAAAGCCAATAATTTACCCCTAGAACCTATCATTTTATTTTTCTTTATCCATAATTTCATTAAATGTTTTAGTATAGGCAGATTATATTGTTGAAACAAATTCATATTCCACCTAAACAAAAATTGATGTATTTCAAATTCAGAAATACTTGCAATCTCAATTTTAGCCCAACTAGGAGGCCGTACCAATTCCATCAATGAGCTAATAAATTTAAGTTTGGCTGCCTCATAATAATTTTGAAAATGTGGTAATGTAATCCCCCTAACTCATATTTCCAAGTTCATTAATTCAAAGCTACTCTCAAAAATTTACCCCTCTATAAAAATTCCCTAACCATTTTATTTAAATCTCAAAAAAATTTTTTATCAAGTAAATACAGAATAGATTGAAACAGATATTGTATACGCATAAAGGTATTAATCTTAATTGTATTTATCCTTCCCACTAAATTAATAGGTAAATCTTTCCATTTAATCAAATCAGTTTTGATTTTTTTCATTAACGGAGCATAATTTAATTTATATAAAGATTGATAATTAACATTCAAAATTATACCCAGATATTTAATTCGGCCAGTCCACTTCAAATTAATAATATTCTTATAAACTGAATAATCTCCTTCACTTATCGGTAATATTTCGCTTTTTTCCCAGTTAACTTTATATCCAGAAAGACATCCATATTATATTAAACATTCCTTCAAATGCAAAAGTAACTGAGCTGGATTTGTTAAATACACCAATACTTCATCAGCAAATAAATTAATTTTACACTCCTCATCTAAAACTTTCATACCTTGTATCTATGTATTTTGTTCAGTACGGGAAAATCAGTCACTCCATCACTAACGCAAACAAAGCTGATAAAGGACAACCTTGATGAGTTGATTGAGTTAACTTAAAAGATTCTGAAATCAAACCATTCGTCAATACTCTAGCTACAGGTTTACTATATAGAGCCCTATTCCAAACAATAAAAGGACCAAACTTAAATTTCTCCAATACTTTAAACAAAAAATTCCATTCAGCTGTATCAAATGCTTTTTCTGCATGTAAAGATATCACCATTGGATGATCTAAAGATTGTCGAAATCTATTAATCAAACTAATCACGCGCAAAATGTTATCTGAAGCATATCTATTCTTTATAAAACCTGTTTGATCAATATGAATCAACTTTGGTAAAAATTTAGCCAATCTATTCACTAATATTTTAGCTATTATTTTATAATCTACATTTAACAACGAAATTGGTCTATATGAAGATACTTTCAAAGGATCTCTATCTTTTTTTAGGAATTACTGTAATTAAAGCACTAGAACTCAGGTAATTCATAATGTTCTCCAATTTGACATAATACATCCCCAAACACTGTAGATAAATCATCATAAAATGTTTTATAAAATTCAACCGAGAATCCATCATCGCCAGGCGATTTACCATTCGGCATTTCCAGCATAGCCATTTTAATTTCTGAATCAGTAAATGGCTCTTCTAACTCCTGTATTTCACCATCCTCTAATATCGGTAAATTCAGCTGTGATAAAAAAAAGATCAATCGATCCAGTTTCCTGTTTTCCTTCAGATATATATAACTTTTTATAAAATTCATCATTAATCTCACGAGATTTATGAGAATTCCATCTAACAGCATTAATAGTCCTCGATATCTGTTCTTTCTTTAATTGCCAAGCCAATACCTTATGTGCTTTCTCTCCCCATTCATAATACTGTTGTTTAGACCTATTAATCACACATTCAAATTGATAAAATTGCAAAGTATTATATTTCAATTTCAGCCTAGATAATTCTATTTTCTCATCTTCTGTAGCATCTTTCTGAAATTCCTTTTCTAACTCATCGATCTGTTTCTCTAATTCAAGACTTTGATTTAATCGATTCTTTTTTTTTACTTTAGAAGTATAACTAATTATTTGTCCTCTCAAATAGGCTTTAATAGCATCCCATAATACAAACTTACTTTGAACAGAATTAGAATTTTCTTTCAAAAAAAATTAATTTGTTTTTTCAAAAAATCAATAAATTCCATATTTTTAACAACATTGTATTAAATCTCCAACGATAAACTATTTGAATTTTGACAGAAGTTTCATATGTAAAATCTAAGAGAATGATCTGAAATCACCCTACTTTTATATTCCGCTTGTATTTTCCCTTTGTAAATGTGCCGATACAAAAAAGAAGTCAATCCTTGAAAACGATTCATGTCTAGATGAATAAAAGGAAAAATCTTTCTCTGTCGGATTAAGACGTCTCCAAATATCTACTAAATTAAGATCTTTCATCAATGCTTGAACCTGAATTGCCATCATGGAATTTTTTAAACTTTCTTCAGAGATTTATCTAATAAAGGTTCCAAAACACAATTAAAATCACCACCAACTAAAATATTATCATCAGCCTGACCCAAACATAAAAATTCATCCAAAATAAATACTTCATCATCTGCATTTGGAGCATAAATATTAGGTCCAAAATTCACTAAAAATCTTACAATTCAATTTAAGAATATATCCTGCCTTTTCCTCCATTGATTGTAATTCAAAAGATAAATTTTTATGTATCAAAATTGCTACACCTTTAGCTCTAGAATTAAACGAAGAAGAATTTACATGCCCAACCCAGTCCATTTTTAATTTCACGCTTTCCTTCATATTCAAATGCGTTTCTTGTAAAATGGCAATATCAATTTTCATTTTCTTAATATACGCCAAGACTCGCTTACGTTTAATCATACTATTTAATCCTCGAACATTAAAAGTAGCAAACCTCAACTTTGACATATCTACTATTATTACTAAATACCAATAATATCTTTATATAGAAACTCAAATCAACGTATATAGGCCCTCCAATAAAAAGAAAATCACAAATTAAAAACAAAAAAACAATAAAGACAAAAAAAGAAAATCCCCCCCCCAAAAAAAAAACTGCCAAAAGGTAGTAATCCCCTAAACAAAAATTGGGTGTGGGTCACCCACCAGTGGCTGATGACTAGTAAAGAACTTAGTGCACATCTCTCCCTCCCCAGCCAAACAATCAGTAACGTCAAAATCTCATAATAACAAAAGAAAAAATAGAATTTAAAAAATTCTTTTTTTCATCCAGAAGATTCCAATGTCAAAGATCCCATTTCAGAAGGAGGTAGACTCTTTCCATTTCCATTTTTCCCATTTCTGCCTTTTCTTCCATTTCCAGAGCAACCAGATTTGTTTTTAGGAAATAATGGTGAACTATGTCTTTGTCCTCTTATATCTGGCAATGAATCAGCAAAAATCATTGCTTCACGATCAGTTTCAAAAAACCAAAATTGATACTCTCCGTAAAACACCTTCAACATTGCAGGGTAACGAAAAGTACACTTATAATCTTTACACCACAAAACTTCTTTAACTGGATTGAATCGACGTCGACGTTGAATGACCTCTTGACTCAGATCAGGATAAAAAAATACTCTGCTATTCTGAATCAATAATGGGGTTTGTCGTCTTCCATTTTGTACTGCAAGTTGAATTATTGTTTCTCTATCCAAATAACTCAAACATCGAATTATTACTGGTCTCGGTGGCTGACCAGCTGAGGGTGTTCTTCTTAAAGCTCTACGGGCTCTTTCCAGTGCCAATCCCCCAGAGAAAAATTCTTGCCCTAATATTTGCGGAATCCAGTTTTTAAAAACACAAAGAGGATCTTGTCCTTCTATACCTTCTGTCAAACCAACAATTTTCACATTATTCCTTCTGCTTTCATTTTCCAAATAATCTATTTTTCTTTCTAGCTCCTTCTCACGTTCTCCTAATTCTATGACTGAGTTTTTCCACCTTCAATACTTTTTCTGTGTTAGAAGTCACATTGTTTACAGTCCAAAAGAGCAGTCTGAAATTTTAAAAATTCTTCATAAGATGCATCCACACGTGCCTTCATACCAGCATTCATTTGAACCATTTCATTTATTTGAGATGTCAACAAATCCATTCCAGGTTTTATAACAGCTTGAATAGCTGCCTTCAACTGTGATCAGTAAAGCTCAGCTCTGCTCTCTCTGACATAGTGGCAGAACAAGGTAACTGCAGCTCCTGCTGCAATTCAACAAAAGGCATTTTAAAAGATTTACTGCGGGTCTGGACTCCTAGCGACGGCATCCCAACGTCTTCAGGGAGTCGCCGCTGGTCTCCCCCCGCATCTTGTTGTCTTCTCATCCATTCGCGAAGAAAAACGACTTCTTCAGATTGTAATGCTGCCTAATGCATTTCTTTTTCAGCCTCCACAGGCGATCCTTGGGATTTAGGCAATGAAGAAGTTGAGCCTGGGGCTGCTTCAAATCGTCTAGGCCCCAAATCTTCAGCACTTCGAAAATGTATTTTCTTTTGAACTTGAGATTTAGTCTTTTTACCATTAGTGACCATAATAATTCCTTAATACTTTAAACTAAAATTTTAAAAATGTAAACTTTGAAAAGGTTTAAAAAAACGGATATTTACAAGTCTGACCAGAGAGGTCGAGATTGCACGTCTAGACTCTACGCATTCTTGCCACGCACCCGGAGCTACCGAGTTTCACGTGCTGTGTATATTGGACGTGATGGAGCGACAGACTTTCCCGCACTGCGTAAATTGGACACAAAGGAGCGACCAACTTTCCTGTGCTGTGTAAATTGGACGCGTTGGAGCAGCCGATGTTCCTGCGCTGTGTAAATTGGATGCGATGGATCTACTGGATCCAGTTTAAAAACTGGATTCCGCAAATATTTACTGCGCTGTATAAATTGGACGCCATTGAGCAACGGACTTTACCGGGCTATGAAAATTGGACGCGGTGAAGCAACCGACTTTCCCATGCTGTATAAATTGGACGCGATGCAGCAACCGATATTCCTGCGATGTATAAATTGGATCTGATAGATCTACAGACTTCACCGCGCTGTATAAATTGGACAAGATATTGCAAACGATATTCCCGCACAGTATAAAGTGGATGCGATGGAACTACCGAGTTTCACGTGCAGTGTAAATCGGACGTGATGGAGCGACCGACATCCCTGTACTGTATAAATCAGACGCAATAGAGTGACTGACTTTCCCGCGCTGTATGAATTGTACGCGATGGAGCGACCGACTTTCCCACGCTGTATAAATAGGACATGATAGACCGACAGACTTTTCCGCACTGTATAAATTGGATGCAATGGAGTTACCGACTTTCCCATGCTGTATGAATTTGACGCGATGGAGAGACCGATTTTCCAGTGCTATATAAATTGAATGCAACACAGCGACTGACTTTCCCATGATGTATAAATTGGATTCAATGGAGTTACTGACTTTCCCGCGCTGTATTAATTGTATGAGATGGAGCAACCCACTTTCCCATGCTGCATAAATTGGATGAGATAGACCAACAGACTTTCCTGCACTGTATAATGTGGACGCGATGGAGTTACTGTACTGACTTTTCTGCACTGTGTAAAGTGGATGCGATGGAGTGACTGATTTTCCCCGTACTGTACACATCGGATGCAATAGAGTGACCGAATTTTCCGCGCTGTATAAATTGGACACAATGGAGCAACCGACTCTCACATGTTGTATAAATTGGATGTGATGGAGTGACCGAAATTCCCACCTGTATAAATTAGTAGTGATGGATCGACCAACTATCCAGCGCTGTATAAATCGTACACGATGGAGCGACCGACTACCCCATGCTGTATAAATGGGATGCGATGAAGCGACTGACTTTACCGTGCTGTATAATTTGTACGTGATGGAGAGACCAACATCCCTGCGCTGTATAAATTGAAGGTGATGGACCAGCCGACTTTTCCGCACTGTATGAATTGGACCCGATGGAATGACCGACGTTATCGCATGTATAAATTGGACACGACACAATTACCGATTTCCCCGCACTGTACGAATTTGACGCAATGGAGCGACCGAATTTCAAGCGCAATATAAATTGGACACAACGAAGCGACCGACTTTCCCATGCTGTACAAATTGATCACGATAGAGCTACCGAGTTTCACGTGCAGTATAAATCGGATGCGATAGAGCGACAGACTTTCCTGCGCTGTTTTGAATTGTACGCAATGATGCAGCCGACTTTATAAATTGGAAGTGATAGACTGACAGATTTTCCCGCACTGTATAATTTGGACGCAATGGAGTTAGCGACTTTCGCATGCTGTACGAATTTGATGCGATGGTGTGACCGACTTTCCCGTGCTGTATAAATTTTATGCGATTGAGCGACCGACTTTCCAGTGATCTATAAATTGAACACGATGGTGCGACCGACTTTCCCGCACTGTACAAATTGGACACGACGAAATGACCGACTTTCCCACACTGTATTTAATTGGATGCGATGGAGCGAACGACTTTCCCATGCTGTACGAATTTGACGCAATGGAGTGACCGAATTTACTGTGCTATATAAATTTTATGCGATTGAGCAACTGAATTTCTAGCGCTGTATAAACTGAATGCGATGGAGCAACTGACTTTCCCCACGATGTATAAACTGGACGCGATGGGGCGACATAATTTCCCACGCTGTGTAAGAGGAGGTGATGGAGTGAGCGACATTGCGCACTGTATGAATTTGACACAATAGAGTGAATGACTTTCCCGCGCTGTATGAATTGTACGCGATGGAGCGACGGACTTTCCTGCGCTTTATAAATTTGACGTGATAGACCGACAGACTTTCCCGCACTGTATAATTTGGACGCGATGGAGTTACCGACTTTCCCACGCTGTACGAATTTGATGCAATAGAATGACCGACTTTCCCGTGCTGCATAAATCGGATGCGATGGAGCTACCGAGTTTCACGTGCTGTGTTAATCGGACGCGATGGAGCGAGCGACATCCCTGTACTGTATAAATCAGACGCAATAGTGACTGACTTTCCCGCGCTGTATAAATTGGACGCAATGGAATTACCGACTTTCCCACGCTGTACGAATTTGATGCGATGCAGTGACCGAAATTCCCATGCTGTATAAATTGGACGCGACGAAGCGACTGAATTTCCTGCATTGTATAAATTGGAGGTGATGGACTGGACGACTTTCCCACACTGTATGAATTGGACCGGATGGAGTGACCAACTTTACCGCATGTATAAATTGGACATGATGCAATTACCTATTTCCCCGCACTGTATGAATTTGATGCGATGGAGCAACCGACTTTCCTGTGCTATACAAATTGGATGTAACGAAGCGACCGACTTTCATGTGCTGTATAAATCGGACGCAATAAAACAAATGACTTTCCGCCCTATTTGAATTGTACACGATGCTGTGGCCGACTTGCCCGTGCTTTATAAATTGGAAGTGATAGACTGACAGACTTTCCCACACTGTATAATTTGGAAGCGATGGAATTACCGACTTTCCCGTGCTGTACAAATATGACACGATGGAGCGACCTATTTTCCCAAGCTGCATAAATTTTATGCGACTGAGCGACTGACTTTCCAGTGCTGTATAAATTGAATGCGACGCAATGACTGACTTTCCCACGCTGTACGAATTTGACGTGATGGTGCGACTGACTTTCCCATGCTGTATAAATTGTATGCGATGGAGCGACCGACTTTCACGTGCTGTATAAATTGGATGCGATAGAGTGACCAATTTTCCCATGTTGTATAAATTGGATGCGATGGAGTGACCGAATTTCATGTGCTGTGTACATCAGATGCAATTGAGCTACTGACTTTCCCACGCTGTATAAATTGGACACGATGGAGCAACCGACTTTCACACGCTGTATAAATTGGACGTGATGGAGTGACTGACTTTTCCGCCTGTATAAATTGGAAGCGATGGATCGACCAACTTTCCAGTGCTGTATAAATCGTACACGATAGAGCTACCGATTACCCCACGGTGTATAAATTGGACGCAATGAAGCGACTGAATTTCACGTGCTGTATAAATTGGAGGTGATGGACTGCCCGACTTTCCCGCGTTGTATGAATTGGACCGGATGGAGTGACCAACTTTACCGCACGTATAAATTGAACGCAATGCAATTACCGATTTCCCCGCAATGTACGATTTGACGTGATGGAGCAACCGACTTTCCTGCGCTATACAAATTGGATGCAACAAAGCGACCGACTTTCCCATGCTGTATAAATTGGTCACGATAGAGCTACCGAGTTTCACGTGCTCTATAAATCGGACGCGATAGAACAACCGACTTTCCTGCACTGTATGAATTGTACGCGATGGAGCATCCGACTTTTCTGCGCTATACAAATTGGACACAATGAAGCGATCTACTTTCCCACGCTGTTTAAATTGGTCGCGATAGAGCTACCGAGTTTCACGTGCTGTATAAATCGGACACGATAGAGCGAACAACTTTCCGCGCTATTTGAATTGTATGCGATGCTGCGGCCGACTTTCCCACGCTTTATAAATTGGAAGTGATAGACTGACAGACTTTCCCACACTGTATAATTTGTAAGCGATGGAGTTACCGACTTTCCCGCACTGTATAAATTTTATGCGATTGAGTGACTGACTTTGCAGTGCTCTATAAATTGAACACGATGGAGCGATCGACTTTCCCGTGCTGTATGAATTGTACGCGATGGAGCATCCGACTTTCCCGCGCAGTCTGAATTGTATGCAATGCTGCGGCAGACTTTCCCACGCTTTATAAATTGGACATGATAGACTTTCCTGCACTGTATTATTTGGACACGATGGAGTTACCGACTTTCCTGCGCTGAACAAATTTTATGCAATGGAGCGACCAATTTTCCCGTGCTGTATAAATTGTATGCGATTGAGCGACCAACTTTCACGCACTGTATAAATTAGACGTGATGGAGCTATCGAGTTTCACCGGCCGTGTAGATCGGATGCGATGGAGTGACCGACATCCCAGTACTGTAAAAATCAGACACGATTGAGTGACCGACTTTCCTACGCTGTATAAATTGTACGTGATGGAGCCACCGACTTCCCTGCACTGTATAAATTGGAAGCGATAAAGCGACTCACTTTTCTGTGCTGTATAAATTGTATATGATGGAGCAACCAACATCCCTGTACAGTATAAATCATACTTGATGGAGTGACTGACTACCCCGTGCTGTATAAATTGGATGCGACAAAGCGACTGACTTTACCGTGCTGTATAATTTGTACTCAATGGAGCAAATGACATTTCCGCACTGTATAAATTGAACGCAATGGAGCGACTGACTTTCCCACACTATATAAATTGGACGTGGTGGATCTCTGACTTTTCCGTGCTGTATATATCGGACGCAATGGAGTGACCTACTTTTCTGTACTGTGTAAATCGGACGCGATGGGGGTACCGACTTTCCCAAGCTGTATAAATTGTACACGATAGTGCTACCAACTTTATTCGTAATTCAGGGAACTCCCTGTATATTTTTCGATGTGAAATTGCCCAGTGCAGTCTCCAGACTTACCTCTCGTGGGAAGAGGTACCCGCCTTGATCT
Source organism: Narcine bancroftii (assembly GCF_036971445.1). Taxonomy (NCBI): domain Eukaryota; kingdom Metazoa; phylum Chordata; class Chondrichthyes; order Torpediniformes; family Narcinidae; genus Narcine; species Narcine bancroftii. Next base: position 5,460 of record NW_027212145.1, on the reverse strand, counting down.
TCGGCCTCTCGGTAGATGGGCGAGTTGGCTAGAACCTGAGCCTCGTGCGTGCGACCAGGGCAACCCACATACACATCAGTGAAGCTGGAAGAACAGAGGGTCTAGGTTTAGAACCGTCCCTGGAAAACATGATCGATAAAGAAGGGTAATTGCAGCTCGGGCCGATGCTACTGGGGAGGTAGGCACAACACCTCCTGGGACCTCTCCTGGAGCCGCCACTTCAATGCGATCACAAGGGGCGACTTCTGCGGGTAGTTCCCTGGAGAGCATTCCGGCTGATTGCATCCTGGTGCAGAGGAGGTGGGGGGGGGAATGGGTCGTTTACTTGCTCCGCAACCCCATTCCGCCGGGGAGGCCTCTATCCCCAAGTATCCCCCCCACCCAGGCCCCTTTCATCGGTGGTGAGGGAGGAAGGGTACAGGAACCCGAAGACTAGCACCCAGCAGCACGAGATCAGCTTCTTCCCCTCCGCTGTCACAGTCGCTGCCTAAAATTTTAGAACTCTACTCTTCAAAAATGGATTTGTTGTAAGGAAGTTCATAGTATAGACATTTGTCTTATGAGCCGCAAAAACACTGAATTTCACCCTGGTCAATTATTGAGCCGAAGTACACCGACTTCTGAACTGGTATCCCCCCTGGAAATCCTTGCTGGGACAACCGGCAGGTTTCTTGCCAGCTGCCGCCACTCTTCCTGGCAGTTGGCCTGGGCCATCTCCCGCAAACAGGGCATTCACTCCCGGGCACCTAGCAGGGATGACACCAAGACAAGGGGTCTGCGGGCTTGGAGCACTGCCTGCTTGCAGGGAGTGATGTGCTCAGTGCCCTCACTGGGTCCGACACGATGCTGCTTCCGGAAAGGTGGAAGCCCAACATAGTCCAAGAATTGGACCCACTAGATGGCGTGTTTAAACATCATATCTTCAGGCCATTTTAAACTCACAAATCCTTCCATGAGTTGTCCTTGAGCTTCAAGCAGAAGCCACCAACGCATCCCCTGTGAAAATGGACATCCTGTCTTCCAAGGGTCAGATGAATGAGGACTTTGGAAACAGCCCCTTTTCCCACTGGCAGCCCTGTTAGTTGGCCATGCTGGGCCCCTTTTCTACTGGGCCACCTTTAACTGGGATGCTCCCTTTCCCCACTCTCTCCTCCCTCTCATCCTCTATCCCCCCCCTTCTCTACCACCTCCTCTGTCCGCCCACTCACTCTCTCCCCCTGTATCTCCCTCTCCCCACCTGTATCTCCCCCCTCTCTGTCTCTTCCCCTCTCTCCACCTGTATCTCCCCCTTCTCTCTCCCACTCTCTCCACCGATATCTCCCCTTTTCCCCCTCTCTCTGTCTCTCACCTTCTCCCCCTCTCTCTATCTGTCCTTCTCTCCCCCTACACCATTGGTCCTCTGGTATTAGTAAGGGCACATGAGTGGGAAGGGAAGGTTTGGAACCTCTGCTCTAGCCCTGATTGTCACTGACATATCTTGCTCTGCAGTTCTGAAACCAAACACATCACGGGTCAATGTTGGGGGGGGGGGGGAGGGGTGATTAAAACTTTTTATTTCCACCCACATCCCACCTGAAGCCACCCCCAACTAATTACAGAGCTGCGCTGGGCTGATTTAAAGTGGTGTGTGTGGAAAGGGTGAGGACCCCCTGTGTTCTCTGTATATTATAAATATAACATAATCTGTCACAATGTATAGAGAACACAGGGGGTCCTCAACCTTTCCACTCACACACCACTTTAAGTCAGCCCAGTGGGTTGTTTAAAATACCAGAGCTCTGCTCAAGCCAGACAGTCAGGGCTCTGGGCGCCTTTGCAAAAACTTTGAAGGATTCCTATAACGACTTCACAAGCAGGTGTTAATCGGACACGCTGTGGAGTAAATGGATTCTTGTTTTGGAAAACAACTGGTGAATGAACTCAGAAGATTGGGGTCCAGAGCCGCAGCCTGTCTGAGGGCGGTTGGGTGTTCTATTGGGGTCACGTGGTGTTCTCTGAGAGAGAGAGAGAGAGAGAGAGAGAGAGAGAGAATTCAGTTCTACAGTTCAGCAGCAGCAGCTGGGAATGGAACAGGACAAGCCGGGGAGAGAGAGGGAGGGAGAGATAGAAAGAGAATTCAGTTCTATGGTTCAGCAGCTGGGACTGGAACAGGAGAAGTTTGTGGAAAAACTCCATTTTGAAGATGAGTTGTGAGTTCTTAGTTCAGCCTGGTCAAAACCCTTGTGATCCATACAACAGGAGATTGTTGGCTGCCTAATGTTTCACTTGAAATAAGTGAAACAAAAAGGAACTCTGTGATGACCTGAAAGAAAGAGATTATCATCTGGAGAACCCTGAGGGGGGCAAGTTTCATCAGCAAGTGCCTGATCAGAAGGAATCAGTTGTGGGTGTCCAGTGAGCGACGAATCTCTCTCTCGAAACTGACAAGAACCTCCCCGAGCGGGAACCATTGACCTTTCGAGCACCAAAGCCCAGTGAACTTTATGAATGTTAAATTCTGTGCACGGTATAAGAATTGACTGCAACCAGTGAACTTGGAGGAATGAAAAGTGAGATTGAACTGTGAACCAAAGAATTTTTCTGAACACACAATACATACACATGCACTTAGAATTAGAAGGGGGGGGGGGGGGTTAAGTTAGGTTAGTTAAGTCAATAGTGATAAGTTAAAGTGTGATTCTGTTTTCATGTTTAAAGATAATTAAAAGCAACTTTTATTTAAGTGACCATTTGTCGTGGTGGATATCTATTGCTGCTGGGTTTTGGGGTCCTCTGGGCTTGTAACATAACTTATATAACCTAAATAACCATGACAGGATAGAAGTAGGCCAACTTGGCCCTTCGAGTCCACGCTGAACACTTTGTCCTACCTAACCCCATTAACCTACACTCACCCCTCGACCCCTCCATTCTTTTCTGTCCCAAATACATATCCATCTTTTCCTTAAGTGCTAATATTGTGGGAGAACTTTCTCCCAGGACTCCAGAGATAAAGGTATCTGAAACTTCTCTTTCCCATTCATTCATAAACTTTGTCAGCAATCACTGGCTGTATTTTCAGGATCAATTCATAAATTGTTGCTTCTGAAAGAGGTTGAAACTTGGTGACTTCCGACTGACGTGGTATCGGGTAAAGTAGATGAAGTGACATTCGAGAACATCCTCAACTGTGACAAAATGTGACAGAGGAAAATCACATTTGCTTCAAAGACACGAGGCAGGTTCGTCCCTTCATATTCCATAAAAGCGATGCTGAATCAATGGCAGACCCTAAAACAACTACCACGCAGAAACAGTCCATGCCGAGTCCCTCCTCCCACCTCTTTCCGTTTGGCCCTTCTAGTCCGTGCTGAACCCCTTCACCCACCTCATCCCATTGATCCAATAATAATTACAGCACAGAAACTGACCCATTCGGCCCTTCTAGTCCACTTTCCCTCACCTATTCCCATTGACCATATAAACATATAACAATAACAGCAACAGTCGATTAAAGGCTGTGGTCCTTACCATTGGTTGTGATCAACGACAGCTTGGAGAACAATGGAGTGCCAGCCGTTCCGGTTGTAGTAAGCCTGTGCGTGCTCCGGCCGGGGTCTGATGGGAATATGCGTGCTCCCCAGGGCGCCCGCGCACATCGGATACCCCTGCTCAGCAAAGCCGTCCAGCGCCTCCTGAAGGCGGGCGCCCCTCGGCAGGCCAATGAAGCGTTTTAGCAGGACGCCCTTCAGCGCCCCGGTCACCTGGCGCACAAGACCGCACACGGTGGCCACGCCGACGCCAAAGACATCGCTGATGGCTCGGTACTCGCTGGGCGTGGCATACCACCACAGTGCCACGGCCAGCCGCAGCCGGGGCTCCAGGGGGGCCGCTGCAGTTGGTGGTCTTGCGTCGCAGGTGAGGCTCGAGGAGGCCGAGGACGGTGTCGAAGGTGGCGCGTGACAGGCGGAAGCGGCCCCGCCACTCGGCCTCGTCGAAGGCGTCCAGGGCGCTGTCCCAGAAGGCGGGGCCATGAGGACGCTCCAGCCGGCATACTGTGCGGCCGGAGGCCAGGACGGAGTGGCCGAGGAGGGCCAGGCGCCGGAGGCGGCGGCGGCGGCCGGTCGGCACGCCGCTCCGTCTCGAAGATCTCCCTGCTCCGCCGCAGGTTCCTCCTGGAGCGCCGTCCGGACGGAGCGGACGCGCTCATCCCCCGGTGGCGAGAGCACGTACTCCAGGAGCCGGGCCGCCAGGCGCAGCAGGTTGGCCTGGGTGCGCATGTGGCCTAGGATGTGCCAGGCCATCAGGCGTCCATGCTGGTCCGCCGCCATCTTTGGGCACCCACTGGTGACGTCACGCACGGGGCACTGCTCTGCACTGCATCACGAGAAGGGGCGGAGCGACCTCACGCAGGGGGCATAGCCTTCGTCACAAGGGGCAACACCGCGACTACGTCACAGAGACGCCGCATCCCCGCCCTCGTGGTGTCTTAACGTCGGCCGATGCCCCCGCGCACCCCCTTAACGCCTGAATCGACGTCTCTGCGGACTGGCCCAGTTCGACGTTCGTCCGGAGCGGCACCAGATGCGACGCCAGGCTCTGATTGGTCTGCGTCGACGTCAATCTTGGCGGAAGGCGGCTTCTGGGCCCGCTCCATCCGGCGCTCCCGCGACGTGATGAGTCGGGGGCGTCGTCCATCACTGGGGGAGGCGGGGCTACGCAGACACCTCGCCGGTTGATTGGTCTGGGAGGAAAGGCGGGATCTGCGCTGCGATTGGAGCGGAACAGGGGGTGGAGGGGTGTAGTGAGAGAGAGGAAAAGGGGTGGGGGAAAGGGGGCACGTGTCCCGTCGGAGGGTTCGGGGAGTGCCGTCATTGACCGACTGGGGAGAGGGGGGAGGGGGAGGAGGAGTCGTCGGAGTCTGTCGATCACGTGACAGACGGCTGTCTTCGCGATTGGCGCCGCGGCGGGGTTTGAACGCGGGCGCGGCTGTTGGGACGCGCGGGTAGGACGTGAGTGGTCGGTGTGTACATTGAATACCTCCCACCCCACCTAACTCCCGGGGACTGCCGGGATCGCGGCCGGTCCTCCATCTCCCAGAAGCGTGGCGGACGGTACAGGAGCGGAACGGCCCCGATGGGTACGTCGAGCAGCCGGAGCGAGCGGACCCCTGCCCGGGGTGCCCGTGGCACAGGCCTGGGGGGGCTGTTGGACCCCAGGTCACCGAGCGCCGGGATCTTGCGAACGCCCATAGAGGTAGGGACACACTGTCCCTCCCCTCCCCCTCACTGCCCTGTCCTTCCATCCCCCTCACTGCCGTGCCCCTCTCCCTCACTGCCGTGCCCCACCCCCTCTGCCGTGCCCCTCTCCCCTCTGCCGTGCCCTCCCCCTCACTGCCCTACCCCGCCCCCTCACTGCCCTGCCCCTCCCCTTTACTTGCCCTGCCCCTCCCCCTCACTGCCCTGCCCCTCCCCCTCACTA
>NW_027212144.1:72500-74105 GCF_036971445.1 Narcine bancroftii | reverse complement strand
GAAATAAACAACTTAAAATGATCAGATATAACCCTACTCTTATATTCAGCCTGCACAACTCTAGCCTGTAAATGTGCCAAAATCAAGAACAAATCTATTCTAGAAAATGAATCATGTCTAGATGAATAAAAAGAAAAGTCCTTTTCTGTCAGATTTATTCTCCTCCAAATTTCAACTAAATTCAAATCTTTCATTTGTATCGCCATCTTTGATTTCTTTATACTTTTCAGAGATCTAATCCAGTAATGGATCCAAAACACAATTAAAATCCCCTCCAATCAAAATATTTTCATTGGCCTGATTTAATGTTAAGAAAGCCTCAATTTTAAATCGATCATCATCCACATTAGGTGCATAAATATTCAACAATATCCATGGTTCTGCAAAAATGTTACAATTCACCATTAAAACCCTACCAACAATCTCCGTAAATGATTCCAACTCAAATAACAGTTTCTTATGAATCAGAATCACTACATCCCTTGATTTAGAATTAAAAGAAGCAATCACATATCCAACCCAATCACTCTTCAATTTTAAATGTTCTTTTTCAGTCAAATGTTTTTCTTGTAAAAAGATAATATCAACTTTCATTTTTTTTAATGTCAATACACGTTTACGCTTAATTGGTGTTTAAAATTATGAAGGGAATAGATAGACTAGATGCAAGTAGACTCTTCCCCCTGAGAGCAGGGGAGGTTGAAAAAAGAGGACACAAGTTGAGGATAAGAGGGCAAAATTTTAGGAGAAACATTAGAAGATGTTTCTTCACTCCGAGAGTGGTGGATGAATGGAATAATCTTCCGGAGGAAATAGTTGAGGCAAGGTTAATTGGAGGCTGGATATATACATGGATAGAAGGGGTTTGGAGGCTTATGGATGGAGAATAGGCAGGGGGATTTAGGGGAGTTGTTTGAGTGAACTGACTGGACTTGAAGGGCCGAGATGGTCTGTTTCCATGCCAGAAACTGTTATATGGTTATAGAAATAGGAAGTCGATACAGCTCAATACACGGCTAAAGAGATGGTGAAGGAGGGAGGGCTTCATGTTTCTGGACGTTTGGGCTCTGTTCCAGGGGAGGTGAGAGCTGTTCTGACAGGACAATTTACAACTGAACTGGAGGGGATCGAGCATCCTTGCAGGTAGGTTTACTAGAGCTGCTCCAGGGTGGGGAGGGTTAAACTAGATTGGCGGGGGTGGTGGGGGGGGGGGAACCAGAGTGTTGGAGTAGTTAGTGAGACAGAGGAGGATAAAGGTCACGCGAGGACTGCATGTGTAGACAGATATGTTCTCAGGTGCATTTATTTCAATGCGAGGAGTATTTCAAGGCAGACGAGTTTAGGGCATGGATTGACATGTGGGATTATGATGTTATTGCTATTAGTGAGACTTGGTTGCAGGAGGGGCAAGACTAGCAACTTAATGTTCCAGGGTTTCGTTGCTTCAGACGTGATAGAGGGGGAGGGATGAAAAGTGGCATTGCTAGTCAGGGAAAATACCTCGGCTGTGCAAAGTCAGGACAGCCCAGGGGACTTGTCAACAGAGGCCATATTGGTGGAGTTCAGGAATGGGAAAGGTGTGACCTCACTGATAGGATTGTATTA
>NW_027212144.1:0-62500 GCF_036971445.1 Narcine bancroftii | reverse complement strand
TGTTTCGTCAGGTTGAAGTTGTACAATCAGATGACAATAAACTTGATGTGATATTTGATTTGTTGCAGATACATACGTCCACAGCGCGGGGGATCCCATTGATGAGGTAAATGTTGTCCGGATTGGCAGCAATGCCTCCATCCCGTTGCATTAGGTACCTTGCCACAACCTTCCTGACGGCCGGGATCCCATTCGAGTCTCCGTAACAGCCTGAAACAGGAGGTGGATCAGTCAACAATCCCACCCTCTCCGTCAGGTCACAGGGTCCATTCCGGTGGGCTACGTATGTGTGGGAACATCACGGGCAATCACGATGGGTTCAGTAAGGGAATGCCAGACCTAACACATCTGACAGGGTTTAATTGAGGATGCAGAGGCGATAAATCTCTGGTGCGGCCAAACTTGTGTTCAGTTCTGGTCGGGAAGGAAGTTGAGCCTGTGGAGAAGCTGCAGAGGAGATTTACCAGGATAGTGCCTGGATTGGAAGATAAGTCTAATGAGGCAAGGTTAAAGGGCGAGGCGGCACGATTAGTTTAGTGGTTACTGCATCAGGACCGGGGTTTGAAACCTGCACTGTCTGTAAGGAGTTCTCCCCTTGTCTGCGTGGGTTTCCTCCAGGGGGCTCTAGTTTCCTCCCATTGTTCAAAACATACCGTGGACTATGGGTCATTTGGGAGTAATTGGGTGGCATGGGCCAAAAGGGCCTGTTACTATGCAGTAAATTGAAAGATAAATGTAAAGCTCACCTGGGGAACCCCTCGAAATCAAGGCTGCTTTCTGGGAACAAGACTCCTCTGGGGACCACCTGCAGATGTGTTTTGCACCGAGGACCAGAGAATGCTGTTTCGTCAGGTTGAAGTTGTGCTTTACAGGTGAGCTTTACATTTATCTTTCAATTTACCACCTGCAGTGGTCACCCATATCTGCCCTGCTGCCTGCATTGAGCAAAGAACATAGAACACGACAGCACAGTACAGGCCCTTCGGCCCTTGATGTAATGCTGACCCATATATTCCTTAAAAAATCACATTTCAAACAGAGAGATAAAACCCGCGCAGACAAGGGGAGAACATACAAACTCTTACAGACAGCGCCAGGTTCGAATCCCGGTCCCAATTGCTGGTGTTGTAACAATGTTGTGTTAACCACTCTACCAATTGTGCTGCCCGATGCTGAGGGGGGTTTGGATCAGAGTGGTGCGGACTCGATGGTCGTATCCGTAGGAATTCAGCACTTCACCAACGAGCCACATCGTTAAGGGCATGGTAACAAACCTGTGTTGGGACAGGAATGCTAGGCAAGGGCAGATGTGGGGGAACCAGTAGATGTCATATATATGGGTCTGGATCCCAGCAACATATTCCTGTGTAGAGCAGATGCACTAAATGATACAGAGAGAATGGCCACAGGTGGGCACGGGTGAGAACGAGTGGGTCCATCAGGTGAGAGTGGCCAATGTCTGTACCCGTGGGGAGCAGTTCCACGTCAACAGCCAAATCCTGAGACAAGAGGCCGAGCAGCCCCGAGTCAAACACCCCTCACTGCTGTCACCTCCACACCCCAAGAATCCACTCCTCTCTGACCCCACCTCTCTTTCCCTACTGCCTCTCCTCTCAGTCCCATCTCCTAGACACCCCCACCTCCTCCCTCTCCCCCTCACAGAACCCCACCTCACCTTTCCTACCGCCTCTCGATCCCTTTCCCAAATCCCCCACCTCCCCTTCTCCTCTCATTCCCTCCTAGATCCCTCACCTCCTCCCACTTCCTCTCTCTTCTCCATTCCATCTCCCAGACCCCCCCATCTCCTCCCTCTCCCCCTCATTGAAACCTGCCTCTCCTTCCCTACCCCCTCTCTTCTTCATTCCATCTCCAAGACCCCCTCACCTCCTCCCTCTCCATTCCATCTACCAGACCCCCACCTCCTCCCTCTCCCCCTCTCCTCTCCATTCCTTCTCCGAGAACCCTCCACCTCCTCCCTCTCCCTCTCCTCTCCATTCCATTTCCCAGATCCTCCCACCTCCTCCCTCTCCTCTCCTCTCGGTCCCATCTCCAAGACCCCCCCCCCCACCTCCTCCCTCTCCCCCCTCTTCTCTTTTCCATCTCCAAGACCACCCCCCACCTCCACCTTCTCCCCCTTAATTGAAATCCGTGTCTCCTTCCCTACAGCCTCTCCTCTCGGTCCAATCTCCCAGACTTCCCCACCTCCTCCCTCTCCCCCTCACTGAAACCTGCCTCTTCTTCCCTACCCCGTCTCTTTTCCATTTCATCTCCCAGACGCCCCCCCCCCCCCCACCTCCTCCCTCTCCTCTCCTTTCGGTCCCATCTCCCAGACGTCTCCACCTCCTCCCTCTCCACCCTCTCCTCAGACCCATCTCCCAGACTTCCCCACCTCCTCCCTCTCCCCCTCACTGAAACCTGCCTCTCCTTCCCTACCCCACTCTTCTCCATTCCATCTCTCAGAACCCCCCCCCCCCATCCACCTCCTCCCTCTCGGTCCCAACTCCCAGACTTCCCCACCTCCTCCCTCTCCTCCTCATTGAAACCTGCCTCTCCTTTCCTACCCCGCTCTCCTCCATTCCATCTCCCAGACCCCCCACCACCACTTCCTCCCTCTCCTCTCCTCTCGGTCCCATCTCCCAGACCATTCCACCTCCTCCCTCTCCACCCTCTCCTCAGTCCCATCTCCCAGACCCCCCGCCTTCTCCCTCTCCCCCTCCCTGAAACCTGCCTCTCCTTCCCTATCCTGTCTCTTCTCCATTTCATCTCCCAGACCCCCCCCCCCACCTCCTCCCTCTCCTCTCCTCTCGGTCCCATCTCCCAGACCTCCCCACCTCCACCCTCTCCACCCTCTCCTCAGTCCCATCTCCCAGACTTCCCCACCTCCTCTCTCTCCCCCTCACTGAATTCTGCCTCTCCTTCCCTACCACTTCTCCTCTCAGTCCCATCTCCCAGATCCCCCCACCCCACCTCCTCCATCTCCCCCACTCTTCTCCATTCCATCTCCTAGACCCCCCAGCTCCTCCTTCTCTCCCCACTCCTCTCAGTCCCATTTTCTTGACACCTCCCCCCTCCTCCTCCCTCTCCCTCCTCACTAACCCTGTCTTTCCTTCCCTCCCCCCTCTCCTCTCGGTCCCATCTCCCAGACCCCCCATTTCCCCCCTCTCTTCCTCCTCCACACCACCTCCCTCTCCCCATCTATGACCCCTGCCTCTCTTTCCCTACCCCCTCTCATCTCAGTCTCGCTTCTCAGACCACCCATTTCCCCCTCTTTGCCCCCTCCCCAATCTAGCCTCCCCTCCACCCTCTCGGACCACTGCCTCTCCATCCCTACCCCATCTCCTCTCTGTACCACCTCCCAGATTCCCCTTCCTACTGCTTCTCTGCTCTCTTCCCTCTCCAGCTCCATCTCCCCCCTCTTGGACCACCCCTTATGACCCTACCTCCTCCCCTTTGCATCTCTGTGACTCCCTCACTGCCTCTCCCACGCCACCCTAACCTTCTTCTGCCCTTCAACTCCATCTCTCTTCTCCTCGCCCAACTTCCAACCTTTTCCCCCCTCCTCCATCTGCATTACCCACCAATGCTGTGTCCAGGAATACTATCCAAGAGGCTCTGGGCCCGGATCGTCACATCATGGGGCAGAGAGGCGTCCCCAAGCAGCTGAGGGTATATGCACACCGCCGTTACCTGTAGAAGGTGGAGGACATGAGGTTCCAGACTATCTACCCCAGACCCTCCCCATGCCACATGCCTCCTCCCTCCTCCCCCTAGCCACTCCCCATTCCACCCTCCCCTTTCCCCTTCACTTCCCAGCCCCTCCCTATTCCATCCCCCATTCCACCTTCCCCAGCCCATTCTCCATCGCCCCTCCCCAGCCCTCTCCCATTCCACCCTCCTGCTGCCTGTTCCCCTATTCCATCACCCCTCTCCATTCTACTCTCCCCCAGCCCATTCCCCATTCCCATTCCACTCCCTCCCCATTCCCCATCATCCCTCCCCAGCCCTTCACCCATTCCACAACCCTGCAGCCCCTGCTCCCACCCACTCTCAACTCTCCTGCCTGTCCCCCATCCCTCCACTCTTCAATTCCTCATACCTCCCCCATATCTCCAGAACCTCCCACACCCCTACCACTCCCCTCGTCCTTCCCCTGCCCCTCCCATCCCCTCCTCAAACTGCCATTACCCCAGCCCCTCTCCTCACCCCTCTCTGCCACTCCTATACAAATAAATCAGTATTTGGGAAATGGACACAGAGTCATGGGAAGAAAGGAAAACAAGGATTAACGAGGAGGAAGTGGTTGTTGTCTTAAAGCAAAAAAAGGGTGGATAAATCCCCAGGGCCTGACAGGATATTCCCTCGGACCTTGAAAGGGACTGGTGTTGAAATTGCAGGGGCTCTGGCAGAAATATTTAAAATGTCCTTCACCACGGGTGTGGTGCTGGAGGATTGAAGGGTAGCTCATGTTGCTCTGTTATTTAAAAAGGCTCCAAAGGTAACCCTGGAAATTATAGGCTGGTGAACCTGATGTCTGTAGTAGGTAAATTACTGGAAGGTATTCTAAAAGATCAGATATACAATTATTTGGATAGCTAGAGATTGATAAGGGATAGTCAACATGGCTTTATGTGTGGTTGGTCGTATTTAATCAATCTTATAGAATTTTTCAAAGAGGTCACCAGGAAAGTTAACTAAGGAAATGCTGTGGATGTTGTCTACATGGACTTTAGTGAGGCCTTTGAAAAAATACCACATGGGAAGGTTCAGACGCTCAGTATTCATGGTGAAGTAGTGAACTGGATTCGACAATGGCTGGACGGGAGAAGCCAGAGAATAGTGGTGGATGATTCCATCTCAGAATGGTGGTAGTGGTGGTGCCTCAGGGGTCAGGGCTGAGTCCATTGTTGTTTGTTGTCTATATCAATGATCAATGATAATGTGGTAAATTGGATCAGCAAGTTTGCAGATGACACTGAGATTGGAGACGTTGAGGACAGTGAAGAAGGTTTTCAAAGTTTGCAGAGGGATCTGGACCAGCTGGAAAAATGGGCTGAAAAATGGCAGATGGTATTTAATGCAGACAAGTGTGAGGTGTTGCATTTTGGAAAGACAAACCAAGAACACAGTAAATGGTTGGGCACTGAGAGGTGGGGTAGAACAGAGGGATCTGGGAATACAGATACATAATTCCCTGAAAGTGGCATCACAGGTGGACAGGGTTGTAAAGAGAGCTTTTGGCATATTAGAACATAGAAAACCTACAGCAGAATACAGGCCCTTCAGCCCACGAAGTTGTGTCAAACAGGTCCCTACCTTAGAAATTACCATGCTTACCCATAGCTCTCTATTTTTCCAAGCTCCTTGTACTGATCCAAAAATTTCTTAAAGGACCCCAGCGAATCCACCTCTATCACCGTTACCGACAGCCACTTCCATGCACCCACCTCTCTCCCCATAAAAAACATACCCAGACATCTCCTCTGTACCTACTCCCCAGCACCTTAAACCCATGTCCTCTTGTGTCAACCATTTCAGCCCTGGGGAAAAAGCCTCCAACTATCCACATGATCAATGCCTCTCATCATCTTGTACACTTCTATCTGGTCACCTCTCATCCTCTGTCACTCCAAGGAGAAAAGGCCGAGTTCACTCAACCCGTTGTGAATCTCCTCTGCACCATCTCTATGGCTTCCACATCCTTCTGGTAGTAAGGCGACCAGAACTGAGCACAGTTCTCCAAGTGGAGTCTGACCAGGGTCCTATGTAGCTGCAAGGTGACCTCTCAGCTCCTAAATTCAAGTCCACAATTAATGAAGGTCAATACACCAAATGCCTTCTTAACCACAGAATCAAACTGTGCAGCTGTTTTGAGCTTCCTATGGCCTCGGACCCCAAGATTCCTCTGATGCTCCACACGGCCAATAGTCTTACCATTAATACAATATTCTGCTGTCATATTTGACAGACCAAAATGAACCATTTGACATTTATCTGGGTTGAACTCCATCTGCCATTTATCAGCCCAGTTTTGCATCCTATCAATGTCCTGATGTAACCTCTGACAGCCCTCCACCCTATCCACAGCAACCCCAACCTTCATCTCATCAGCAAATTTACTAACCCAACCCTCCACTTCCTCTTTTAGGACATATATAAAAATCACTAAGAATAAGGGTCCCAGAACAGGTCCCTGAGGACCACCACTGGGCACCAACCTCCATGCAGAATATGACCTGTCTACAACCTCTCTCTGCCTTCTGTGGAGAGGCCGGTTCTGGATCCACAAACCAATGTCCCCTTGAACCCTCCCTACTTCCTTACTTTCTCAATAAGCCTTGCATGGGGAACCTTATCAAAAGCCTTGCTGAAATCCATCTACACGACATCTCCTGCTCTTCCTTCATCAATGTGTTTAGTCACATCCTCAAAACATTCAATCAGGTTCATCAGGCACAAGCTGCCCTTGACAAAGCCATGCTGACTATTCCCAATCTATTAAACCTCTCCAAATGTTCATAAATTCTGCCTCTAAGATCTTCTCCATCAACTGACCAACCACTGAAGTAAGACTCACTCGTCTATAATTTCCTTTCTTGAATAAAGGAACAGCATCCACAACCCTCCAATCCTCCGGAATCTCCCCCGTCCACAATGATGATTCAAAGATCATCGCCAGAGGTTCAACAATCTCCTCCCTCACCTCCACCATCTCATCCCGTCCTGGCGACTTTTCCAACTTGATGCTTTCCAAAAGTTCCTCTCTCTGTGCTGAACCATTTTTTTGGCCTAGCCCCACTGATCTGCACCTAGTCCATATTCCCTCCATACCTCTCCCATCCATGTACCCATCCAAATTCTTAAATGTTAAAATTGAGCCTGCGTTCACCACCTCAGCTGGCAGCTCATCCCACCTCCTCTCTCTTAATATCTACATACTCCAGTATTTCAGTCTGCTGCAGGTCATCACGGCAATCATTAAGACCGTTTTTCTAGTGAATATTGAAGACAATGGTGACATCTGGGCCTGATGTCCCACTCGCCCAGGAAAAGTGCATGCCTAATACATCGCCTGTCCTTTCTCGGTGAAGTGATCGCCACGTGCCCACTATCTGGCTGGGCCAGGCAGGAGGTTGCAGCAAATGGCCTCTCCCTCGTGACTGCATTCATAGCTGCACCCTCGCCGGTGTCTCACGTTTTCACGGAGTTTGCTACATCATGGCGCAACTGAGTATCCGGCAGTATAACTGGATGAGTGGGCTGGGCTCGTTAGACTTGGTTGGCAGCCTAAGGGCAACTCGTCAGACAGTCCATTTAGGAGAAGGACACTCCGACAAAACATTCATGACCTGAGGGCCTGGCCGTCACCGTCCCAGCGGGATAGGCCGTGGAAGATAAACCCTGGGTGTAACAAGAGGGACCAAGTGCGGCCGAACAACAATAAAAAACGTAAAGCTGCATGCCCGCCTCACGTGGTGTGCAAGGACTAAAGCTCGCAGGCTGGAACATCAGAACCAGACTCGCCATAGCAGGCAGTGGTCTCCCAGAACAATGCTCCGCTCTAGTTGCACATGAACTTTCAAGACTGAATATCAACATCGCAGTGAAATCCACTTCCCAGAGGAAGGCAGCCTTCAAGAAAAAGGCACCAGCTACACTCGGTACTGGTCAGGCAAGCCAGAGACTGAGTGATACCTTTCTGCTGTTGGCTTTATGGTCAGGAACTCCATTGCCTTCAAACTTGTGAACCTGCCAACAGATCAGTATCTCCACACGCCTCCCACGCCCCAACTCTTCAGCATGCATGCTCCAACTCTTCAGCAGGCATGCACCAACCCTTCAGCGTGCAAGCCCCAACTCTTCAGCGTGCATGCCCCAACTCTTCAGCATGCATGCCCCAACTCTTCAGCAGGCATGCCCAAACTCTTCAAGTGAACCCTACAGGAAAAGATGTTTCATGCTGATCTGTGCAAGCTCATGCAGAACACTCCTGCAGATGACAAGGTCATCATTCTTCACACCTTCAATGCCAGGGTAGCCTGGAAAGGAGTTCTTGACAAACATGGTGTTGGAAGCTGCAACAACAATGGGAACCTTGCATTAAAGAGCTTTGCGTGGAGCAGCAACTCACCATCACCATTTTCTAGCAGAAAGATAGTCTGAAGACTACTTTGGTCCAAGCATTGGCACCTCAAAGACTACATCTTGGTGCACCAGAGAGATCTTCGGGACGTCTTACTCATCTGAATGATGCCCAGCGCAGAGTGCCACATGGACCATCATTTTGTCTGCTGCAAACTCCGTCTCCACATCATACCCAAGCCAAAGAGAGGAGATGTTCCAAGGAAGAAGTTTCAAGTTGACAATCTCCAATCAACTGAAGGCGAATCTTCAGTCAAGGCTTGAGGATCCCAGTTTTCCCACAGACCTCTCTCCAGAAGCTCTTCACTCATAGAATGCCTTGGGATTTTCTTTAATTCTGCCCACCAAGGCTTTCTCGTGGCCCCATCTGGCTCTCCTAATTTCCTTTTTTAAAGCTCCTGTTGGCCTTATAATCTTCTCAATTTCTAACATTACCCAGCTCTTGGAACCTTCTGTATGTTTTTCTTTCCTTTTTTTAATTTTTAATTTTTGCACTTTGAGCATGTTCAAATTGCATGTAATGTTGTTCCAATCTCTTTTTTGCAACAAAAACATCTATCCGAAGCAGTTGGGTACCATTCTTTTAATTTCTGAGGAGTTATATATAATCTGTGTAGCCAGTTATATTGAATCATACATAATCTACTATTTATCGTATTGAGTACACATTATAAATTAATAGCAAAATTACTAGCAAACAGACTGAATGATTATATACTGAAACTAGTAAGGGAAGACCAAACCGGATTTTTTAAAAAAAAGATGAGCAGCTGATAATGTTTGTAAACTTATTAATTTAATACATGCAGCACAAATAAATAAAATGCCAACGGTAGCTGTTACGTTAGACGCAGAGAAAGCCTTCGATAGGGTAGAATGGAACTATTTGTTTAAACTTTTACAGAAATTTAAACTACTGGAAAAATGCATTAGAGCATTATAGCAAATGGATATGTATCAGATCACTTTAAATTAAGCAAGACAGGGATGCCCATTATCCCCTTCACTGTTCACTTTGGTTATTGAACCACTAGCCGAGTTGATAAGGAAGGAAGGATAAAACTATGATAAAAAGAATAAAAATACAAGAGAAAGAATATAAAATCAGCCTATTTGCAGATGACATCATAGTTTATTTAATAGAACCATATAAGTCAATAAAAAAACTACATATGAAACTGAAAGAATATGGAGAGATATCAAGGTACAAGATTAACACCAATAAAAGTAGTGATGCTAATAAACAAAATTGATTATTCAGAATTTTAAAAAAATACCCTTTTCAAATGGAAATCACAGGCAATATGTTACCTTGATATCAAAATAGATAACAACCTAAAACATTTAAACAAATTAAATTATGAACCATTAATTATAAAATACAGGAAGATCTAGAGAATTGGAAAGAACTACCATTAACTTTAATAGGAAGAGTAAACTGTATTAAGATGAATGTGTTCCCACGAGTGCAATATCTATTCCAAACGTTACCAATCCCCCTGACAGAGAAATATTTTGCAAAACTGAAGAAAATAGTAAGGAAATGTTTATGGAAAGATAAGAAATCAAGAATAGCACTAGAAAAATTAACATGGAGTTACAAACAAGGAGGGTTATAGCTACCAAACATCAAAGATTACTACAGGGCAGATTTTCAATCAGAGAGGAGAAAAACCGGACTGGACTAAGATAGAATTAGACAAATTGGGAGAAAATATTCCGGAACACATACTTTATAAATGGGATAAAAAATTGGTGCAATATAACAATTCACCAGTACTACATCACATACTTAAATTATGGAAAAAAATACAACTGGAAGAAAGAAAGATAAATTATCAAATACCAGAAATGATATTAACACAAAACCCATTAATCCCCTATATAATAGACAATTTATTTTTCAAGGAATGGGATAGAAAAGGAATCAAGAAAATAGAAGATTGCTTTTTGGGAAGTAATTTATTAACATTTGAGCAATTAAAAGATAAATATGGAATAACACAAAGTACAATATTTACATATTGCCAATTGAAAACTTATCTAAAAGTTATATTGGGAAATAGCTTGAGATACCAGAAAGTAGCAACTATGAATATTTAATCATGGACATAATGATAATTTAAAAATTTATTACAAACATGTCCATCAAATTATAATATAAAGAAGAAGATGAAATAAAGTATAAACCGAAACAAAGTTGGGAAAAAGATTTAAACACAGAGAAAAAGAACAAAACATAGGAGAAGTTATGTTTTTCTTTCCTTCTTGACGAGATTTATTACAGCCTTTGTACACCACGGTTCCTGTACCCTACCACAAATTCCCTGATTCATTGGAACGGGCCGATGCAGAACTCCACACAAGTATCGCCAGAACATTCACCACATTTCTTCCATACTTTTCCCTGAGAACATCCGTTCCCAATTTCAGCTTCCAATTTCCTGCCTGATAGCCTCATAATTCCCCTCACTCCAATTAAATGCTTTTCTAACTTGTCTATTCCTCTCTCTCCAATGCTATTGTAAAGGAGATAAAATTATGATCACTGTCTCCTAACTGCTTTCCCATTGAGAGATCTGACACATGACCAGGTTCATTTTCCAAAACCAAATCAAGTACAGATTCTTCTCTTGTAGGCTTATCTACATATTGTGTCAAGAAACCTTCCTGAACACACCTAACAAACCCCTCCCCAATTAAACCACTTGCTCTTGGGAGATGCCA
Source organism: Narcine bancroftii (assembly GCF_036971445.1). Classification (NCBI taxonomy): domain Eukaryota; kingdom Metazoa; phylum Chordata; class Chondrichthyes; order Torpediniformes; family Narcinidae; genus Narcine; species Narcine bancroftii. Next base: position 51,634 of record NW_027212144.1, on the reverse strand, counting down.
ATCGATATTTGGGAAATTAAAATCTCCCATCGCAACAACTCTGTTATTATTAAGAAATCATTTGGTATGTTGGCCTTCATAGATCAGAGTATTGAGTACAGGATTTGGGATGTTATGTTGAAGTTGTATAAGCCATTGGTCAGGCCAAATTTAGAATATTGTGTGTAGTTTTGGTTGCTGAATTACAGGAAGAATATAAACAGAATAGAGAGAGAGCAGAGGAGATTTATAAGAATGTTGCCGGGGTTTCAGGGTTTGAGTTACAGGGAAAAGTTGAGCAGGCTGGGATTTTATTCCCTGGAGAGTAGACGATTAAGAGCTGATTTGACAGAGGTATTTAAAATTATGAGGGGGTCAGATAGAGTCAATGTGGACAGGCTTTTTCTATTGAGAGTGGGGGAGATTCAAACAAGATGACATGGATCGAGACTGAAGGAAGAGGTTTAGGACAAACATGAGGGGGAATTTTTCACGCAGAGAGTGGTGGGAGTGTGGAATGAGCTTCTGGCCGGTTTTAATATTTAAGGAAAAGTTGGAGAGGTGTGGAGGGTTATAGGCTAGGTGCGGGTCAATGGGTCTAGGTGGGAGAAGGTGTTTGGCATAGACGAGAAGGGCCGAACTGGCCAATTTTTGTGCTGTAATTGTTATATGGTTATTATAAAGTGAAATTTTGAGAGTGCAGAATCTTTATGTTCCTGTCAGCAACTATGGGGAATGCTATGCACATTTCACAAGTAGATGCTAATTGAAATAATGTCATGAAATGAATAAACTATTGTCTTGGGAAAACAGCCAGAGCCAGGTTGATGTTTTGGACCTTTTTGCAAGGCTTTTGACCTCTCTGCAAAGTGCTCACTCAGAGGTCATTGAGAGGTTATTGTTTACCTAAAATAAACAGATGAATCTGGAGAAGGTTAGGGGTTTTTGCAAGTGAGAAAGAAAAGGATATGCTGCTGGCAGTTTGAATCTCAGATAGAGAGAGAGAGAGGGATAGAGAAGGGAGTTTTTGATTGTGCGTGACACAAAAAGCTGTAACAAGCCAGGAGAAGTTTGTTGGAACTGAAACAGAAGCTCCAGAGTGGCAGATGGCTGGACGTGCTATCTGTCTGATGTTTGTCATGGAATAAAAGAACAGAAACGAACTCTGTGCTAGCCTGAAAGAAAGAGGTTATCATCTGGAGAACCCTGATGGGGCAAGTTCCATCAGCAAGACATTGAGGTGACTCATGGTGGTACCTCAGTTGTGGAAATCCTGGAACAACAAATCTCTCTCTCTGCAACCTTCAAAGAACCTTCTTGAGCAGAAACCATTTACCTTTCGAAGACCAAAGCCTGGTGAACTTTATAAATGTTAAATTCTGTGCACAGAATAAGAAATGCCTACAACCAGTGAACTTGGTGGAATGAGAAGTGAGATTGAACTGTGAACCAATGAACTTATCTTAAATTTATACACACATCACATACATGTGCGCTTAGAATTAGAAGGGGTTTAAGTTGAGTTAGTTAAGTTAATAGTGATAAGTTAAAGTTTGATTCTGTTTTCATGTTTAAAGATGATTAAAAACAACTTTTGTTTAAATAACCATTTGTTGTGGTGAATATCTATTGCTGCTGGGTTTTGGGGTCCTTTGGGCTCATAACAATTGACGCGTGGCATTATGAGATTATTGCTATTAGTGAGACTTGTTTGCAAGAGGGGCAGGTCTGGCAGCTCAATGTTCCGGGATTCCATTGTTTCAGATGTGATAGAGGGGAAGGGATGAAAGGGGAAGGAGTGGCATTGCTAGTCAGGGAAAATACCTCAGCTGTGCGAAGTCAGGACAGCCCAGAGAGCTCATCTAAAGAGGCCATGTAGGTGGAGATGAGGAACAGGAAAGGTGTGACCACACTGATAGGGGTGTATTATAGACTGCCCAATAGTCTGAGAGAATTAGAGGAGCAAATCTGTAGAGAGATAGGAGACTAGTGTAAGAAACAGAAAGTTGTGATAGTTGGAGATTTTAACTTTCCACATATTGAATGGGACTCTCACACTGTAAAAGGGCTGGATGGCTTGGAGTTTGTCAAATGTGTTCAGGAAAGTTTTCTAATCCAATATGTAGAGATACCAATGAGAGAGAATGCAAAACTTGATCTCCTATTGGGGAACCAGGCAGGTCAGGTGACAGATGTATGTGTAGGTGAACATTATGGGTCCAGTGACCATAATATCATTAGTTTCAAGTTAATTATGGAGTTGGATAGGTCAGGACCCCAAGTTGAGGTTCTAAATTGGAGAAATACAAATTTTGTGGAAATGAGAAAGGATCTAGGAAGAGTGGATTGGAATAAGCTGTTTTCTGACAGGGACGTGTTCTGCCAGTGGGAGGCCTTCAAAGGCAAGATTTTGAGAATGCAGAGCTTGCATGTTCCTGTCAGGACTAAAAGCAAAGTTAACAGACACAGGGAACCCTGGTTTTCAAGGGATATTGGTGATCTGGTTAAGAAGGTAAACAGCAAGTATAGGCAACAAGGAGCTAATGAGGTACTAGAAGAGTGTAGAAAATGTAAGAAAATACTTAAGGTTCAGGAAGGCAAAAAGAAGACTTGAGGTTGCTTTGGCAAATAATGCGAAGGTAAATATGAAGGATTTTTATAGGTATATTAAGAGAAAATGAATAATAATGGACAAAATTGGTCCCCTGGAGGATCAGAGTGACCAACTATGTGTGGAGCCTCATGTAGTGGGGGAGATCTTAAACAATTTTTTGTTGCATCAGTACTTACTCGGGAAACTGGCCTAGGCTACCAGGAAGGGAAACAAATATAAGAGACATGAAACATATGGAGATTAAGAAGGAGGAGGTACTTGCTGCCTGACAGAGAATAAAGGTTGATAGATCCCCCTGGCCTGATATGATGTTCCCTCAGACCTTGAGGGAGACTAGTGTAAAAATGGCAGGGGCCCTGGCAGATATATTCAAGATGTCCTTAGCCACGGATGAGGTGCCAGAGGATTGGAGATTAGCTCATTGTTGTCCCCTTATTTTAAAAAATTACAAAAATAAACCAGGTAATTATAGGCTGGTGAGCTTGAGCTTGTCATCAGTAGTAGGTAGTAGAGTTCTGAGAGATAGGATATATAGGTATTTGGACATCCATGGGCTGATTAAGGACAGTCAGCATGGCTTTGTGCATGGTAGGTTGTGTTTAACTAATCTTGTAGCGTTATTTGAGTAGGTTACCAAGAAAATAGATGAAGGAAAGGCTGTGGATGTCATCTTTGTGGACTTTGACAAGGTCCAACGTAGGAGGTTAGTTCAGATACCAGTTATTCATGGAGAGGTTGTAGAGTGGATTCGAAATTGGCTGTGTGGGGAAAAAACGGAGAGTAGTGCTGGATGATGCTTCTCAGACTGGAGGCCTCAGGGATCAGTGCTAGGACCATTGTTGTTTATCATCTATATCAATGATCTGGATGATAATGTTGTAAATTAGATCAGCAGGTTTGCAGATGACACTAAGATTGGAGGCATTGTGGACAGCTAAGTAGGTTTTCAAAGTTTGCAGAGGGATCTGAACCAGCTAGAAAAATGGGCTGAAAAATGGCAGATGGAATTTAATGTAGACAAGTGTGAGGTGTTGCATTTTGGAAAGACAAGCCAAGAAAGGACGTACACGATAAATGGTCAGGCACTGAGGAATGGGGTAGAACAAAGGGATCTGGGAATACAGATACATAATTCCCTGAAAGTGGTGTCACAGGTAGACAGGGTTGAAAAAGAAATTTGAGTACAGGAGCTGGAATGTTATGTTGAAGTTGTTTAAGAGATTGGTGAGGCCAAATTTGGAAATTGTGTGCAGTTCTGGCCGTCTAGCTACAGGAAGGATATCAATAAGATTGAAAGAGGACAGAGATTTATTAAGATGTTGCTGGGTCTTCAGAAGTTCAGTTACAAGAAAAGAGTTACAAGAATGAAGAATAATGAGGGGAGATTTGATAGAGGTTTACAAGATTATGAGAGGACAGGGTGGATATGAGTAGGCTTCTTTCACAGAGGAGATAAATATGAGAGGACATAGCTTTGGGATGAAAGGAAAAGGTTTAGGGGGAACATGAAGGGGAAGTTCTTCACACAGAGAGTGGTGGTAGTTTGCAATGAGCTGTCATCTCATGTGGTGAATGCGGGCTCAATTTTAAGTTTTAAGAATAAACTGGATAGATACATGGATAGGAGAGGTCTTGGAGGGTTATGGAATAGGAGCAGGTCATTGGGATAGTGGAATAATGGTTGGCACAGACTAGAAGGACCGAATAGCCTGTTTTCTGTGCTATAGAGTTCTAGTACATCTTTCCAGAATCTGTTTCCCCACCTGTTCCTCAATCTGTTCCCATTGGCCTTCATAAATCAAAGTATTGAGTACAGGAGTTAGGATGTTCTGGTAAAGATGTTCAAGATATTGGGGAGGCCAAATTCGGAGTATTGTGTGCAGTTTTTGTCACCAAACTACAGGAAAGATATCAATAAGATAGAAAGAGGGCAGAGAAGATATACTAGGATGTTGCCTGGACTCCAGGAACTGAGTTACAGGGAAAGGCTAGGACTTTATTCCCGGAGTGCAGAAGAATGAGGGGAGATTTGATTGAGGTATTTAAAATGAGGGGGCCAGGCAGAGAAAATGTAGGTTGGCTTTTTCCATTGAGGTTGGGTGAGATACAAACCAGAGGACATGGGTTAAGGTGAGAGGGGAACAGTTTAGGGGGAACTTCTTCACGCAGAGAGTGGTGGGAGTGTGGAACGAGCTGCCAGCTGAAGTGGTGAATGCCGGCTCAATTTTAACATTTAAGGAGAATTTGGACAGGGACATGGATGGGAGAGAAATGAAGAGCTAAGGACTGGGTGCAGGTCAGTGGGACCAGGCAGAAAAATGGTTCAGCACAGACTAGAGGGACCAAAGGTCCTGTTTTCAGTGCTGTAGAGTTCTATGGTTGCTTGATGTGGGGGGAGGGGTGGAAGGACCCTGGGATCAGCAGCAGGTTCCCCTCAATGTTGGAGGAAGTGTCCCTCCCTATCTCCCTATCCCTGGCCACATTCCATCCACCACTCTCTCCACCCCAACAAAGACCTGAAGTGTTCATCGTCTCTCCCACTGTGGATGCTGCCTGTCCTGCCAAGCATTTCCAGAAGGTTCTACTCTGGCGGCAGCGTCGACCCTCGACCTCACCTGTCGGAGGAATGTGATTGGCTTCTGCCCCATGGCCTGGGGGTCTCCAGAGTGCAGTTCGACCACCTCCGAGAAGAGCATCTTCAGACCCTGGTGGCAGGAAGCAAAACCATTCAGCCCACCTGGCCCGTGCCATCCCAGCAAGCAAGCGGTGTGGTCGAGCCACTCTCTCTCACCATGTCCATGGGGTCCATGGCCCCAGGCTCTGTGACCGCAGGGTCCGTGGCCCCAGGTTCCACGACTGCAGGGTTTGCAACCACGGGGTCTTTACAGCTCATGATGGGGTAGGAGTAATGGTGAGGCCTTTCAGCCATGTTCCCGCAACCTTACGCTCCCTCCCCTCTCTCCACACCCGAGTCCCAGCCCGAAAGGACCAACACTGAATCTCCTCTGCCTTGACAACCCTCCCGCGGAGAATATTCCACAGATTTCCGACCCACTGAGGCCGGAAATTCTCCCACCCTGGTCTCCGATACCAATTGTTCTTTATTCAAGGGTCGCAGGCTGTCACCTTCAAACTACCCACAGTGGTGGTCATCTCATCACTCGGAAACAGGCCCAGGTTGTCCATGCCCAGCCCCACATCAGCCCCAAACCCCACCAGACCCCTTCCTATCCTCGAGTTCTCCATGTTTCTGAAAGGTTGATGAGTGAGGGGATGACAGGAGAGGTAAGGTACATGGTGTAAGAGGGGGTGGTGAGGGAAGGGGGATGAAGGAGGGGGAGTGAGGGAGAAGAGGTGAGGATGCGTGAGGGGGCGGTGAGGAGGGTAAGGGAGAGAGGGAGGATGTAGGGGAGGTGTGGGGTGAGGGAAAGGGGCGAGTGAATGGCAAGGGAGGGAGAGAGGGGGTGAGGGAGGGATTGAGGAGGAGAGGGAGAGTTGAGGAAGAATGAGGGGGTGAGGGAGGGGGATGGAGTAGTTGAGGTAGAGGGGCAATGGAGGGGGTAAGGGCGTGGAAGGGGGAGAAGGAGGGGGGAGAAAGGGGATGGAGAGATTAAAGGAGGGGGCGATGGAGGGGGAAGAGTGGGTGGAGGGGGAGAGGGAGGGTTGAGGGAGGGGGAAGAGTGAGGGGAGAAAGTGAGGGAGAGGGGTCAGAGGGGAAGGGGAGGAGGAGGGAAAATGGGTGAGGGAGGGGTATGGGCAAGTGAGGGAGGGAGAGAAGGTGAGGTTGGTTGAGAGGGCAAGGTAGGGGGTGAAGGGGGACCAAGGAGGGACCAAAGGATGGGGATGGTTGAGGCTGAGGGAAGAGAGGGGGAGAGGAGATCCCCCAGTCTGGTGTCACCCACCTGCCGGAGATTATTCCTCATCTCGGCCCCCATGCAGAGCAAGTGTCGTGTGAAAGAGCCCCGCTCTATCCCCAGCCAGGGGGCTGGGATGGACCCTGGATGGGTCTGGCCCTGTCCGAGCTCTCGGTGCAGTCCTGTTGATGCCATGGTGTCTGGCAACTGAAGCAACAGGAAAGAGCTGCTGATTAGTTTGAAACTTTGACCGCTTTATTCAGTACTAATGATTGACATGCAGATTACACCAGATCAAAGCCTTAGCAGGCAGACAGGTGTTTCTGTGTGAGGAATCAGGAGTCCATTCCAATCCAGATCTGCGAACCTTGCCTCATAAAACTTATTTTCCAATCCAGGCAACATCCTGGTAAATCTCCTCTGCCCCCTCTCCACAGCTTCCACACCTTTCCTATAATGAAGTGACCAGAACTGAACCAGAGATTTATAGATTTTCCACATGACCTCTCTACTCCTGAACTCTCAATACCCCTATTAATGAAGCCCAGCTCCCATAGGCCTTCTTTACTATCCTGTCAACCTGTGCAGTGACCTTGAGGGATGTATGGATTTGGACACCAACATCTTTCTGTTCATCCACTCTTAAGTAACCGACCATTAACCCTGTACATTAAAATGTATCACCTCACACTTATCCAGAATTAACTCCATCTGCCACTTTTCTGCCCAACTCTGCATCCTGTCTATATCCTCTTGTAACCTTCGACAACTTTCAGCTTCATCTACAACTCCTCCAACCTTCGTGTCATCCACAAACTTACTGACCCATCCTTCCCCCTCTTCATCCAGGTCACTTATAAAAATCACAAAGAGCAGGGGACCCAGAACAGATCCCTGCGGCCCCTCCACTAGTCACCGACCTCTAGGCAGAAAACTTTCCTTCCACTACTACTCTCTGCTTTCTTCCTACAAGCCCATTTTTTATCCACATGGCCAAGGTTCCACTGATCCCGTGACTCATGACTTTCTGGATGAGTCTCTCGTGTGGGTCCTTGTCAAATGCCTTACTAAAATCCATCCTGACCCTCATCAATTTATTTTGTTTCCTCCTCAAAATACTCAATTAGTCTCATGAGGCACCTCCTTCCCTTCACAAAGCCACGCGGACTATCCTTGAGTAGACTGGACTTCTCCAAATCCTCATAGATCCTATTCTTAAGAATCCTCTCCAGTAGTTTACACTCCACTGACGCAAGACTCACCAGTCTGTAATTCCTAGGATTCTCCCTATTACCTTTTTTAAACAAGGGGACTACATTTGCCATTCTCCAATCCTCCAGCACCTTCCCTGTGGCCAAAGAGGACTCAAAAATCATAGCTACTGGCCCACCTATCTCTCCCCTCACTTCCCACAGCAGCCTTGGATATATTGCTTCCGGCCCTGAGGACTTATCAATCTTGATGTTTTTAAAAAGATCCAACACTTCCTCTTCCTTAATCTCCACATTCTCCACAAGCCTGTTCTATTCCCACCCCAACCTGATCAAAGTCCTTTTCTCTTGTGAATACTGAAGCAAAGTATTCATTTAGGACGTTCCCAACTCGTCCACCTCCAGGCACATGTGCTGAGGGCAGGAAGGGCTCCCAAGGGACCTCAGGCTCTGAAGGATTCCTGATCGTGTCGGAGGCTTGGATCTGGAGCTGTGGAGGCTGCGGGAGCGCTAGAGGCGAAACCACGGACAGTCAGTGAACCTGACTGTTTCTCTATCTCTGACTGTAAGGGGCATCGGGCAACACTAATGGCCACCCTTTATCTGCCTGGCACCAGGCTAAAGGGAATTTCTGTTTTATTACATGACTATAAATAGTATCTGAAGATTAATGGATGTCAAAGACACGTGGCCGTGTCGATCAGAGGCCCCATGGACAAGAGACAGGAACGGTCTCAGAGAGAAGGATGAAGTTGACAGGATGGTTAAGTTGGCTTATGGGACGCTGGGCTTCATTGGTGGAGGGACTGAGTTCAGGAGTCGTGAGGTGATGTTACAACTCTATAGATCTCTGGTGAGACCACACTTAGAGCATTGTGTTCAGTTCTGGTCGCCTCATTATAGGAAGTATATGGAAGCTATGGAGAGGGTGCAGAAGAGATTTACCAGGACATGGCATGGACTGGGAAACCAGTCTTATGAGGCAAGGTTAGCAGAGCTGGGACTTTTCTCTTTGGAGCAAAGAAGGATGAGAGGAAACTTGATAGAGGTCTACAAGATTAAGAGAGGCATAGATAGGGTGGGCAGTCAGCACCTCTTTCCCAGGGAGGGAATACGAAACACCAGAGGGCGTGTACAAAGTGAAGGGAGAGAAGTTGAGGGGAGACGTCAGAGTTAAGATTTTTTTACCCAGAGAGTGGTTGGGGCCTGGAATGCCTTGCCAGGGGTGGTGGTGGAGGCTGGAACATTAGGGTCATTGAAGAGATTCTTAGGCACATAGATGAAATGAAAACAGAAGGTTTTGGGTGTGAGGGAGGGAAGATGGGAAGACCAGCACAACATTGTGGGCTTAAGAGCCTGCACTGTGCTGTATCGTTCTATGTTCTAAACACTGACAGAGGGGGTTGGGAGGCTGGAACTGTTGTCCTGCAGAAATCATTGTTTAACCTGCACATTGCAAGGCATTTCTAACTTGGAAATCTGACTCAGCAAGTTGGCTGACATTGGTCTTCAAATCTCCCCAGACCATTGCACATGGATTAGCGTTTACTCACCAATCATCGGAAGGTTTAACAAACTGGATTCAGACACCCACAGCAACGTTCCTCAGGTGCTGGATGTCTGAAACAAAACCAGACATGTTAGAATGTCTCAGTGTGTCAGACAGTATCTGTCTCGGGCTCTGTCCGCTGCAATAGCTTAAATAGAGAAGGGACCTGAGGGAGGTGTTTAAGATGATGAGAGATATTGATCGTTTAGATCGGTGGTTTTCAAACTGCCCCCCACAACTCACATCCCACTTGAAGTAATCCCTCTGCCATCGATGCTCTGTGATTCGTAAGGGATTGCTTCAGGTGGTCTGTGAGTGGCAAGGGAAGGTTGAGAATCACTGCTCTGGACCCAATTGTTACTGAAATATTTTGCTTGAGAAAAATTGTCATTGTCCCATTTCCTTTGGAGTTCTGAAACCGTGCACATACAAATCAAATAAGTACAATTGGTTTTCAAACCTTTTCTTTCCACTCACATTCCACTTTAAGCCATCCCTTACTAATCACAGAGCACCGATGGCAGAGGGATTACTTAAAGTGGGATGTGAGTTTTGGGGGCAGATTGAAAACCATTGAATTAGTCAGAGGCTTTTTCCCAGAGCTGAAATGGTTGCCACAAGAGGACATGGGTTTAAGGTGCTGGGGAATAGAGGAGATGTCAGGAGTAAGTTTTTTTTTTACACAGAGAGTGGTGGGTGTGTGGAATGGGCTTTTGGCATCGGTGATGGAAGTTTCCTTCAAGAGATTTTTGGATGTGAGAAAAGTAGAAGGCTATAGGAAAGCCTGGTCATTTCTAAGGTAGGGACTTGTTCAGCACAACTTTGTGGGCCTAAGGCCCTGTATTGTGCTGCAAGTTCTCGACATTTCTATGATCTCCCAGTGGCCACTCATTTCAATTCCCCACCACATTCCCTTGCTGACATGTCTGCCCGTGGACTCATGCACGGCCAGACTGATTCCACCCCTAAATTGGATGAACAACACTTCGTCTTCCGAATAGGTCCCCTCGACCCAGATGGCATCAACATCTCCCCCTTCTTCCCTCTGTCTCCTTTCACACATCCATAATCAATTCTCACCTTTCCTCGTATCATATCCAATAAATGGTTTGTTGGTCTGGACCCCTCCCCCTCCCATGCTTCCCCCTTTCACGCCCCAGTCTTTATTCAGACACCTGCCTGTTTTTTGCTTCTAACTTGAGGAAGGGCTCAGGCCCGATATATCAGTCTTATGTCTTTACCTCCTATGGACCCTGCAAGACCCGGCGGTACCTGCAGAGAGAGTGAATGTTTCGGGCCCGAAGCCCTTGTGGAAACTGGGAAATCTGGAAATGAGGGATTTGTTTCAGAGGACGGAGAGAGGGCATTGGGACCAGGGGTGGAGAGAGTGTGTGGAGGGGGAGCTGGGTGAGAGAAGTGGGTGGAGGTCAGTGGAAGGTAGCTGACCTGTTAGAAGCAGGCGATGAATGAAATGGGGGAGAGATGCATGAAACAACATTGGAAAAGAGATCCAAAAGCCTGCACACTGACTGACAAGGCAGTGCCAACACCCCCACCGGTACACGCCGACCGACACGGCAGGGCCAGCACCGTCACCGGTACACAGTGACCGACACAGCAGGGCCAACATCCCCACCGGTACACACTGACTGACACGGCGGGGCCAACATCCCCACCGGTACACAATGACCGACACGGCGGAGGCAGCACCGTCACCGGTACACAATGACCGACACAGCAGGGCCAACATCCCCACAGGTACACACTGACCGACATGGCGGGGCCAGCACCGTCACCGGTACACACTGACCGACACAGCAGGGCCAACATCCCCACCGGTACACATTGACCGACACGGCGGGGCCAGCACCCTCACTGGTTCACACTGACCGACACAGCAGGGCCAACATCCCCACCAGTTCACACTGACGGACACGGCAGGGCCAACACCCCCAACGGTTCACACTGACCGACACGGGAGGGCCAACATTCCCACCGGTTCACACTGACCAACATGGCAGGGCCAACATCCCCACCGGTTCACACTGACCGACACGGCGGGGCCAACACCCCCACCGGTACACGCTGACCGACACGGCAGGGCCAGCACCCTCACTGGTACACACTGACCGAAACGGCAGGGCCAGCTCCCTCACCGGTTCACACTGACCGACACGGCAGGGCCAACACCCTCACCGGTACACACTGACCGACATGGCAGGGCCAGCACCCTCACCGGTTCACACTGACCGACACAGCAGGGCCAACATCCCCACCGGTACACACTGTCCGACACGGCAGGGCCAACACCCCCACCGGTTCACACTGACCGTCACGGCAGGGCCAACACCCCCAACGATTCACACTGACCAACACGGCAGGGCCAACATCCCCACCGGTTCACACTGACTGACACGGCAGGGCGAACACCCCCACCGTACACACCAACTGACACGGCAGGGCCAGCACCCCCACTGGTTCACACTGACCGACACGGCAGGGCCAGCACCCCCACCGGTTCACACTGTCGACACGGCAGGGCCAACACCCCCACCGGGTCACACTGATCGACACGGCAGGGCCAACACCCCCACCGGTTCACACTGACTGACACGGCAGGGCCAACACCCCCACCGGTTCACACTGACCGACACGGCAGGGCCAGCACCCCCAGCGGTTCACACTGACCCAAAAGGCAGGGCCAACACCCTCACCGGTACACACTGACCGACACGGCAGGGCCAGCACCCTCACCGGTACACACTGATTGACACGGCAGGGCCAACACCCTCACCGGTTCACACTGACCGACACGGCAGGGCTAGCACCCTCACCGGTTCACACTGACCGACACGGCAGGACCAGCACCCCCACCGGTTCACACTGACCGACACAGCAGGGCCAGCACCCCCACCGGTTCACACTGACCGACACAGCAGGGCCAGCACCCCCACCGTTTCACACTGACCGACACGGCAGGGCCAGCACCCTCACCGGTTCACACTGACCGACACGGCAGGGCTAGCACCCTCACCGGTTCACACTGACCGACACGGCAGGACCAGCACCCCCACCGGTTCACACTGACCGACACGGCAGGGCCAGCACCCCCACCGGTTCACACTGACCGACACGGCAGGGCCAGCACCCCCACCGTTTCACACTGACCGACACGGCAGGGCCAACACCCCCACCGGTTCACACTGACCGACACGGCAGGGCCAACATCCCCACCGGTTAACACTGACCGACACGGCAGGGCCAACATCCCCACCGGTTCACACTGACCGACACGGCGGGGCCAGCATTCCCACCGGTTCACACTGACCGACACGGCAGGGCCAGCACCCCCACTGGTACACACTGACCGACACGGTTGGGCCAGCACCCTCACCGGTACACACCAACGACATGGCAGGACCAACACCCCCACTGGTACACACTGACCGACACGGCAGGGCGAACACCCCCACCGTACACACCAACTGACATGGCAGGACCAACACCCCCACTGGTACACACTGACCGACACGGTTGGGCCAGCACCCTCACCGGTACACACCAACTGACATGGTACGACCAACACCCCCACCGGTACACACTGAACGACACGGCGGGGCCATCACCCTCACCGGTACGCCCCGACTGTCCCAGCCAGCCTGTCCAGCCCCTGCACTATCCCTTTGAATCTGATCCTGTTTAAGTTCAAATTTATTATCATCTGACTGTACACATACAACCAGATGAAACAACGTTTCTCTGAACCATGATGTGTTCAAGCAGACCTGAGAATACAGGAAAAATGAACATAAAAACACCTGCAAATTTTACCATACTCTATTGTCGCTTTGCAAAGCATGAGAACTCCATTACAGCAAGGGACACTGCCACCTGCAACTCATCTCAGTACAAAGGAGACTGCCACATGGCTCACAAAGTGGATTTTTATATAATCTTTCAGCTCTCCAGAACATTCAAACAGACTTTCACAATCCTCTTTCCATATAAATGCATGATTCTTCGGATTTGTTACCGAGCCATGTCCTTTACACAATGTTTAATAATCTTTTACTGTCTTTGACAAAGAAGAGTTGTTCTTCACAATCAACGTTAGCCTTGTGAATCATCTACATTCCCAACAGAATGCTCTTTGCCTCTCTACTATTTTCAGTATTTTAAGACTCACATTCTCAGGTGCGGGCACGCACACACACACGTGCACGTACACACACACACACACACGTGCACACACACACACACCCACACATGTGCACATACACGCACACACACATGCGCACACACATGTGCACACACGCGCACACACATGAGTGTGCACACATACACACACACATGCACACACGCACACACACGCATGCACACACGCACACACACATACATGTGCACACACGTGCACGCACACACACACACACACACACACACACACACACACACACACACACACACACACACGTTAGATGTGGGCGGGAAGGGAAGGTTGAGAATCACTGCTCTAGTCCCAAATGTTCGTGAAATATTTTACTTGAGAAAAATTGTCATTGGCCCATTTCCTTTGGAGATCTGAAACCGTGCACATGATGAGTCAATCAGTAAGCAATCCCTTACTAATCATAGAGCACCGATAGCGTAGGGATTACTTAAAGTGGTATGTGGGTAGAAAGAAAAAGGTTGAGAACCACTGCACTAATGACATCACATCAGTGCCTCTACTTCCTCAGGAGTTTGCGGAGGTTTTAGCATGACACCGGGGACACTGGCAAATTTCTACAGGTGTGTAATGGAAAATGTGCTGACCCGCTGAATCACGGTCTGGTACAGGGACACCAATACCCCTGACTGTAAGGCCCTGCAAAAGGTCATGGACACAGCCCAGGACATCACAAGCAAAACCCTCCCACCATTGAGTACATCAACAGAGAACGCTGCTGTCAGAGAGCAACAGCGATTATCAAGTATCCACACCACCCACCTCACGCTCTGTTCTCGCTGCTGCCATCAGGAAAGAGGTGTAGGTGCCACAAGACTCGCCCCACCAGGTTCAGGAACAGCTGCTGCCCCTCCACCATCAGACTCCTCAACGACAAACTCAATCAGGGACTCTTTTAAGGACTTTTTCTTTTACTCTTTATTGATCTTTTTCTCTCTGTATTGCACGGTTTACAATCCTTTATCTGTTAACGTGTACATCGTGTACAGCTTTTATTTGCACTACCAATAAGTGGTAATTCTGCCTCGCCCACAGAAAAATAATCTCAGGGTTGCATGTGATATCACGTATGTACTCTGACAATAAATCGGAAATTAGATTAATCACACATTTCCATAAAAATAAAATTTTAAAAGATAAAGATGAGAATTGGATTGAAACATAAAGAATAAAGGGTTATATTCTTCAAACTCCTGGCTGTCAACATCTCTGAAGATCCGTCCTGTCCATGTCGAGGCAGTCATGAAGAAGGTGGCAACGGCTCGCCAGCGGCTATGCTTTGTGAGGAGTTTGAGGAGGATTGGAATGTCACCGAAGACTCTTGCAAATCTCTACAGGTGGAGGGCATTCCGACTGGTTCCATCACCGTCTGGTACGGAGGTGCCAACACACAGGACAGAAAAAGACAATAGAGTTGCGAACTCGGCCTGTGCCACCACAGACACCAGTCTCCACTGCATCCAAGACATCGACAAGGGGGGGTGTCTCAAGAAAGCAGCCTCTGTCCTCCAGGACCCCCCACCACCCGGGCCAGGCCCTCTTCTCACTGCAACCATCAGGAACGGGGTGCAGGACCCTGAAGACAAGCACCCAGCAGCACAAGGACAGCTCCTTCCCCTCCGCCATCAGATTCCTGAACAGACAATGGACACAGACACCACCTCACTTTCTCCTTCTCTTGCACTACTTTATTTTTTAATAATTTTTTTTATTGTAATTTATAGCAGTTGTTGAGGCCAGTTGGAGCCGGAAGTGAGTTCTTATTTCACTCCATTCACCTGCTCCACTGTGAAGTGGCCTCGAGGAAAGCCTACCCTGAGGAGGTTCTCCACCTCTCTGCGAAGGGAGATCTGGAAGAGCCCCTCCCACTGCTCCCCCTCCACACTCCCCGCTGCTCTCAGGCTCAACAGCCAGGTACTCATCCTGTACCCCTTCTTCCCTGCCCCCCCGCCCACCCCCCACACTCCTATTCAGGAGCCTGTCTGCTTTTTGTTCATACTTGGATGAAGGGCTTGGGCAAAGGCGGCAGTGCTGCCACTGGTGCGGACCCGAGGAGTGCGGGGAGTGGAGATACAGCGCTCCCTCACAAGGTACATCAACCCAGTCCAACTGTTGTCAGCTCCGTACAGGCTTTAAATGGCCTGTTGAAGGAACCGACGGTGCTATATAAAGTCCTGTTGTGCTCAATTACTTTAGTTCTGTTTTTACAAGAGAGGATACAAATAACCTCCCAAGGATGTTGGGAAACATACAGACTAATGCAAGGGAGGAACTGAAAGAAATCATTATCTCTAAGGATGTGGTCTTGGGGAAATTGATGGGATTGAAGGCAGATAAATCCCAAGGGCCTGATAATCTACATCCTAGGGTACTCAAGGAAGTGGCCATTCAGATAGCAGATGCTTTAAGAATTATTTTCCAGAACTCGATAGACTCAGGATCAGTACCCATGGATTGGAGGGTAGCTAATGTTACCCCACTATTTAAAAAGGGGGGTAGAGAAAAAGCGGGGAATTATCAACCAGTGACCCCTACATCAGTAGTGGGCAAAATTATAGAATCCATTATTATAACCATATAACCATATAACCACATACAGCACAGAACAGGCCAGTTCGGCCCTACTAGTCCATGCCGTAGCAAATCCCTACCGTCCTAGTCCCACTGACCAGCACCCGGTCCATACCCCTCTAGACCCCTCCTATCCATGTAACGATCCAGTCTTTCCTTAAATGTAACCAATGATCCCGCCTCAACCACGTCTGCCGGAAGCTCATTCCACATCCCCACCACCCTCTGCGTAAAGAAATTTCCCCTCATGTTCCCCTTATAATTTTCCACCTTCAATCTTAAACCATGTCCTCTAGTTTGAATCTCCCCCACTCTTAATTGAAAAAGCCTATCCACATTTACTCTGTCTGTCCCTTTTAAAATCTTAAACACCTCTATCAAGTCCCCTCTCAATCTTCAACGCTCCAGAGAAAAAAGCCCCAGTCTGCACAACCTTTCCCTGTAACTCAGACCCTGAAATCCTGTCAACATTCTCGTGAACCTTCTCTGCACTCTCTCTATTTTGTTTATATTGAACCTTCTTTGCACTCTCTCTCTATTTTAAGGATGTAATAGCGGAGGATATGACTAGCAGAGAAGGGATCGGACGGAGTCAACATGGATTTACAAAAGGTAAATCGTGCTTGATAAATCTATTGGAATTTTTTGAGATGGTGACAGGTAAAATAGATGGGGGAGAGCCAGTGGATGTGGTGTACCTGGACTTCCAAAAGGCCTTCGATAAGGTCCCGCATAAACGACTGGCTTCCAAAATCAAGGCTCATGGGATTGGGGGCAAAGTATTGATGTGGATTGAGAACTGGCTGGCAGGTAGAAGACAGAGAGTTGGGATAAATGGCTCGTTTTCTGAGTGGCAGGCCGTGACCAGTGGGGTGCCACAGGGATCTGTACTGGGACCCCAGCTGTTCACAATTTACAATTATGATCTGGATGACAGGATTGGATGGAATATCTCCAAATTTGCAGATGACACTAAACTAGGAGGGGTTGTGTGCACGGAAGAGGGGGTCAGGAAGCTCCAGTGTGATTTGGATAAATTGGGGGACTGGGCAGATCCATGGCAAATGCACTACAATGTGTATAAATGTGAGGTTATCCACTTTGGTAATACAAACCGGAGGGCAGATCACTATTTGAATGGCAATAAATTAAGAGATGGGGAAGTGCAGAGAGACCTAGGGGTACTTGTACACCAGTCTCTGAAGGTGAGCATGCAGGTACAGCAGGCGGTTAAAAAGACAAATGGTATGTTGGCCTTCATATCAAGAGGGTTTGAGTATAGGAACAAGGATACCTTACTGCAGCTGTACATTGCCTTGGTGAGACCCCACCTGGAGTATTGTGGCAGTTTTGGTCACCTTATCTAAGGAAGGATGTTCTTGCAATGGAGGGAGTGCAGAGGCGATTCACCAGGCTGAGACCTGGAATGGCAGGAATGACTGATGAGGAGAGATTGCGCAAATTGGGATTGTACTCGCTGGAGTTTAGAAGATTGAGAGGGGATCTCATAGAGATCTATAAAATTCTGGCAGGACTGGACAGAATGGATGCAGATGGGATGTTTCCAAGGATGGGAAAATCCAGAACCCGGGGCCATGGTTTGAGGATAATAGGCAAACCATTTAGGACTGAGATGAGGAGGAATTTCTATACCCAGAGGGTGGTGAATCTGTGGAATTCATTGCCACAGAGGGCAGTAGAGGCAGGTTCATTAAATCTATTTAAGAGGGAATTAGATCTATTTCTTCAGTATAAGGGTATTAAAGGTTACGGAGAGAAGGCGGGGACGGGGCACTGAACTTTAAGATCAGCCATGATCTCGTTGAACGGCGGAGCAGGCTCGAAGGGCCGAATGACCTCCTCCTGCTCCTATCTTCTATGTTTCTATTCAGCAGCCTGGGTACTACAATTGGAACCATACAGAGAAGATCAGCCCCTGAGCACGGATGACAAGCAAATTTGCGAAGTGTTCCTTTTTTATTTAAATCCCACAACCGTGGGGTCTGGACCCAAGATGGCAGCGCCTGTGATCAGCAGCCATGAGGGGTTGCAGACTCCAGGGAAGCAGAGGACTGGCTCAGGGCTCCAGAAAATAGGGGGACCATCCTCCGTCATGAGAAGGAGAAACAGAGGAGATGGTGATCACGGCAGCGGATCAGTGAGAGACTCTGCAAGTGAACGATTCACGCAGGCTGTGGGCTGTTGGTAACTCAAGGTGAGTAACAAACACCAGGGTGCGGACTGCTGGATTCTGGCTGGAGGGGTACCAGGTAACTGAACCAGGATGCAAGAAGGTGCCGAGGACACTGAAGGATTCCTAATCGTGTCTGAATTCGAGCTCGGGTCGCCGATGATTTGGACTGGGTTCTGTGCGGCTGTGGAACCACTGGAGATGAATCCACTGACACTCGGTGACTCTGGGGGGGACTCTCTTTGAGAGCCATAGAACATTGCAGCACAGAAACAGCCCCCTTCAACCCTTCTAGTCTGTGCCAAACCATTGCCCAGTCCCACTGACCTGTCACTAGACCATACCTCTCCTATTCATGTACCTGTCCAAATCCTTCTTAAATGTTAAAATTGATCCCGCATTCACCACTTCAGCTGGAAGTTTGTTCCACATTCATCACCCTCATTTATCATTCATACTATGCTCGCATGGTAAAGATGAGATATTATTTCTCCAGATTTATATATGTTAGAAGTTAAGCACATTTAAATATTAAGACGCATACAGTGAAAGTCCACGATTCATTATCCACATACGTTTGGGGATTCAGGAGCCTAGTAGCTTGGAGGGAAAAACTGTTGCCCAATCTGGACCTCAGGGCCCGAGGGCTACGGTGCCTCCTACCAGAAGGCAGAACAGTTTACGTGAGGGGTGTGTGGAGACCTTCACCATGTTTATTGCCTTCGCCTGCAGCAAGTGTGGTCGACGTCCTTCATGGTAGGAAGGGAGCCCCCTGTGATCTTCCCACTGACTTCTCTACCCTCTGCAGGGTCTTCCAATCCAAGGTGGACCAGCTTCCAAACCAGGCGATGATGCAGTTGCACAGGAGGGTCTCAATACATCCTCTGTAGAATGTAGTGAGGATGTATTGAGGATACACTCCCACCACTCTCTGTGTGAAGAAGTTCTCCCTCATGTTCCCCCTAAATTTTTCCCCTTTCACCCTTAACCCCTGTCCTCTGGTTTGTATCTCTCTCACCCTCAGTGGAAAAAGCCAACCTACATTTACTCTGTCTGTCCCCCTCATAATTTTAAATACCTCCATCAAATCTCCCCTCATTCTTCTATGCCCCTGTTTAAGCTTTCCCTGTAACTCAGTCTGTGCAACATCCTAGTAAAGGGTTAGCATAACGCCCTCTCAGCACCAGCACCGCACTGTCTGTAAGGAGTTTGTACGTTCTCCCTGTGTCTGTTTTATTTTGAAAAGTTTATATAAAATTTTACAAAATATAAGCATAAAGTACACAAATAAAAAAACCCTTCTAATTTACCCCCTATACCCCTCACCCTCCAACCCACTATCCCACCCCTTACTATCCCTCCCCTCCCCCCCCCACGAGCTTAACATACACAAAGGAAAGTATTAAAACAAATAAAATGGGTTAAGTTACATATATCATTTCAATAATTCAAACCAAAATGTTAAAAAAAATATTTACACGTCTAACTTCATACATTTCAAATACTGAGTCCACATTTTTTTTAAATTATTTCTCAAATTATATGTAATTTTCTCTAAGCATAAACATGATTGAATTTCATTATGCCACCTCTGTAGACTCAACTCTGCATCATTTTTCCAAGTTACCGCTACACACTTCCTAGCTACTGCCAACTCCACCGAATAAATGCAATCCAAGATTTATCCAAACGTCCTGTTGATGGATTCATGTATCCTAATAAACACCACCATGGATCCATGTGTAAATCTATTTGAAATAAATCTCTCAAAAATGTTATCATCTTTTCCCAAAAAGGTTTAACCTTTGTACAATTCCACACAGAATGAACAAAAGTACCTATCTGATCTCCACACCGAAAACACAGATCAGAATCTCTAAAACCATATCTCTTTAACTTTTCAGGAGTTAATATAACTGATGTAAAAAATTAAAATTAACTAGACTATAATGCATTTTCTGACACTATCCAAACATAAATCTGACCATTTTTCCTCAGAAATAGAAGTAGATAGGGGAGTCATGTGATGGAGTAGTGGCCAGTAGGGTAAAACCAACCCTCTCAAGAAAAAAAGAAAAAAGTCAAGAAAAGACAAAACTTAACAAATATAAAGTATAAGAAATAGAAGATAAAGTTGCAGAGAAGACAAAGAAGATGGCACCCAAGTAAAGACAACGGGGGAAAAAAGAAGAAGAAAAGCCACCGGAAAAGAAAGAAGAAGGCCTTACCTGCACAAAGAAACAGGGAGCCATGGTGGCGAAGAGCGCCCGATCTCCAAGGTTGGTGCCAGCCCCGCGGAGTCGCGACTCCCCCGACCAGTTGACTGCAAAAATGGCTCTCTGAGCCAAACAAAAGTGCGCAATGGTAAAAAGAAACACCGACGGGAGGAGAGCTCAGCTGAGGAGCGGGCAACCATGGCGCGACCAGCTGAGGGATGCTCGACACCAGGGCTCTCAGCTGGAAGATGAGGAAGGCAGTAGGAGAGGGAGTGAGGAACCAGGCGAGGAAGAAAGTTGACGAGGTGAACGGCAAGAGGGGCAGCAGCAGGAGGCCCAACAGATGAGCAGCCCAGGAGGGGAGGATCAACAACAAGAGGCCCAGCAAGAAGAGGCCCGACAAAGTGATACAAGCAACTCATCAGGAGATTCAGAAGAGACACAGATACAAGGAAGAGAAGAAGACACAGGTACAGACACAAGAAGAGGAAGAAGACCAAGATCTTCACAGAGAAATAGAAGGTAAAACAGATGGAAAGAATATAGATAAAGCTTTTTTTGAAGAACAAATGAGAGCAATAAAAGAATGGTTGTCATTAGAATTTAGTGCAATTAAAAGGATGAAAAGAATAGATAAAATGCAAAGATTAGAACAGGTCATGAAAGAAATAGGGAAAAGAGTAGAGAATGTGGAAGAATGAGAAACGGCTGTAGAAATGAAAGTAAACAACAAGAAGAAAATTGGACGAAAGTGACAAAAAATGTAAAGAGACACAAGAGTTGTTATCTAAGAAAATTGATATGTTGGAAAATTATAGTAGGCGAAACAACATAAAAATAGTGGGTCTGAAGGAGGGTGAAGAAGGCACAGACATGAAGGAATTTATAAAAGAATGGATCCCGAAGGTCCTGGGAACGACAGAAATGCAGGAAGAAATGGAAAAAGAAAGGGCTCACAGAGCATTAGCTCCAAAACCGCAGACGCGTCAAAAACC
Source organism: Narcine bancroftii (assembly GCF_036971445.1). Taxonomy (NCBI): domain Eukaryota; kingdom Metazoa; phylum Chordata; class Chondrichthyes; order Torpediniformes; family Narcinidae; genus Narcine; species Narcine bancroftii. Next base: position 30,229 of record NW_027212144.1, on the reverse strand, counting down.
AAGATCGATTTTAGTAAAATTTTTGAGATACACAACAAGAGAAAATATACTGGAGCGGGCAAGGAATAAAGTTAGAGAAGATAATAAACCATTGGAAAACAAGGGTCAAGAGATATTTTTTTACCCAGACACAAGTTTTGAACTCCTAAAGAAGAGGAAAGAGTTTAATACAGCAAAATCGATTTTATGGAAAAAAAGTTACAAATTCATGTTAAGACATCCAGCCATACTTAAAGTATTTATACCTGGGGAGCAAAACAGACTGTTCTCGGATCCGGAGGAAGCACAAGAATTCGCAGAGCGTTTTCAGGACAGAAGGAGAGATGAAGAGATATAATAAGATTGAAGAATGGTGATAAAGTATATATAAAGATGTAAAAACAATGTATATGTAAAGAAACTCAAGAGGGAAAAGAGAGGGGAAGGAAGGAAGTAAGTAAGGGGGAGAAAAAAGGGAGAGCTTTATTATATGTGTAAAAAAATGTGTTTTCTGGGGGTGTTGGGGGGGGAGAGAATAACCATCACTGCGAAATCAGTTGATGCTTGCGAGAAAGATCACAACCCAAATGGAAAGGGAAGTTGTGGTTGCCCGGCAAGGATAAGGGGCAACTTAGAGAGGGGGGGGGCATTTGGGGTTAAGATAATATTGGGTGCGGGAATTGTTGGAGTATTTTATGTTTTAAATGTGTTGTCATACATTGAGTTTACAAAGGGAAAACTGAGAGATGAAAATGGGAAAAAAGAGGGATGGAGGTGGTAAACAAGATATAAGATGGCCACATTGAACTATATAACTATAAACATTAATGGAATACATAACCAAATTAAAAGAAAGAAGCTACCAAATTTACTGAAAAAAGAAAAAAATAGATAGAGCATTTGTGCAGGAAATGCTTCTAACCGAAGTGGAACATAACAAATTAAAGAGAGACTGGGTAGGATACGTAGCGGCAGCATCATATAATTCAAAAGCTAGAGGTGTAGCCATATTAGTTAACAATAACACAAGGTTACACATGACACAGTATAATTGGTTGCACAGGTTATATATCACTCCTCAAAACTTAAAAGAATGGGATCCAACATTATCAGATATGGGGACAACAGTACATACAATTTGGGCATGTATGAAAGTGAATACGTTTTGGAAAGATCTAAATCAGATATTAAATAAAACCACAAAAAATAAAATACCAAAATATCCAGAGATCTTTCTTTTAAGTAACATAAAAAGTAATGAATTAGGCCTCAAATTGGATAAAGCGCAAAAAGATTCATTATGATAGCCTGAGCAGTACCAAAAAAGTGTATAATGTTAACTTGGGAAATGGAAGAGAGCCTGAGAATACAGCAATGATACATGGAAATGAATAAATGGATTCCATTGGAAAAAAAATAACATATAATTTAAAAAATAAAGTCACATTATTTGAACAAAATTGGGAACCATACATGGAACATAACAGAGAGAGCTTGCCTCGGACCTCCACCCCCCTAAAATGATAAGAGGATAAAACTATTTGATTCAGTGTGTAAAAACAGAAAAACATTTTTCTTTTTTATTTTTCATTGTGTGAAGACATTGTTTTATGGTCTTATAGTATTGTATATGTTGAATATTCATTGGTTTTGGAGGGGGGTGGGAAGGTGGGAGGGAGGGTAGGGGGGAGAAAAAAGGGAGAAATGTCACTGTGTATATTTAATGACAAACATTTGTATATATTTTGGTTGATATGGTTCACAGTGTGAAAAATTAAAAATTACATTAAAAAAAAGATAACTCCTGTTCCCATTTATCTCTTATTCTCAATACGCCTGCCTTCTTCATTTTGGACTGTAACATCGAATACATTTCAGAAACAAACCCTTTCTTTCCCTTATCCATAAGCAATATTTTGAACTTTGATTGTATCAGTAATATTATTTCTCACCCGAAACTATTCATTAAAAAATCTCGTACTTGATAATAGGCAAACAATGTATTTTGTGATATCCCAAACTTCTCCCTAAGCCTATCAAATGAAAGAAATAAACCTGCCTCAAAACAATCTTCAATTGATACCAAACCCTTTAAATCCCATTCCTTCAGACAAGGATTGTGCACAGAAAAAGGAATCAACCGATTTTGATATAATGGAGTTTTAATTGAACATACTTCTTTCGAACCTATAAGTTGGTTCCCAACACCCAACCCAAACCAACCAATTTTCCCCTGCAGCCACTGCAACCGTGTCTGCCTGTCCCGCATCGGACTTGTCAGCCACAAATGAGCCTGCAGCTGACGTGGACTTTTACCCCCTCCATAAATCTTCGTCCGCGAAGCCAAGCCAAAGAAGAAAAAAGAAGAAGACTTCTTTCGAACCTATAAGTTGGTTCCATTTACTCCATACTTTAAATAAATGAGTTAAAACAGGTAACTTATATGTTTGTAAAAGCAATAAATTCCATTTATATATAAAATTATGTATTGATCTTTCTTGTATCTGATCCATTTCCACATAAGTCCACATCGGTGGTTGATCAATATCAAACAGTCTACTAATAAATTTCAACTGCGCAGCCTGATAATAATTTTGAAAATGTGGTAATTGAAGGCCTCCCAAATCACATGACCATGTCAACTTTTGCGTCGATACTCAAGATACCATAAAAAAGAACGTATCACTTTATTTAATTATTTTAAAATTTTCCCCGGTACCGTACACAGAATTGATTGAAACAAATACTGAATACGTGGATATATATTCATTTTAATACAATTTATCCAACCAATTAATGTCAATGGTAGATCTTTCCATCGATTCAGACTTAATCTTGTTTAACAAAAGTAAATAGTTTAAACCATACAAATTCTTAAACTCGTGATCAATAATTACACCTAAATATTTAATCTTCTCTGACCATTTAAATTTAATAATTTGCATACAATCTGAATAATCCTCATCAGATATACATAATATCTCACTTTTATCCCAATTTACTTTATACCCTGACATTGATCCATAAAATTTTAACAAATCTTGTAAAGTTTGTAATGAATTCTTAGGTTTAGATAAATATATCAACACATCATCTACAAATAAATTAATTTTATACTCTCATTGCCCAATCATAATGCCTTCAATATTTATATTTTGTCTAATTGCCTGGGCTAAAGGCTCTATAACTAATGCAAATAAGGCTGGTGATAATGGACAGCCCTGTCTAGTTGATCTATACAAAATAAATATTTGAGAAATCTGACCATTTGTCACCACCTGTGTGGAAGGATTTGTATATAACCCAGCCAATAAAAGACAGTCCAAATTTAAATCTCTCCAATACTTTTTAAGAATTTCCATTCAACTCGATCAAAAACTTTCTCAGTGTCTAATGCTAATATCATTGGTTGATTAAGTTGCTGTCTTGACGCATTAATTGTTGTAAATAATTTAGTAATATTATCAGCTGAATATCTATTTTTAATAAACCATGCTTCATCCACATGCACCAATTTCGGTTAAAAATTAGCCAATCTATTTGATAAAACTTTTGCTACAATCTTATAGTCTACATTCAATAAAGATATCTTTGGCTTGGCTTCACGGACGAAGATTTATGGAGGGGGTAAAAGTCCACGTCAGCTGCAGGCTCGTTTGTGGCTGACAAGTCCGATGCGGGACAGGCAGACACGGTTGCAGCGGCTGCAGGGGAAAATTGGTTGGTTGGGGTTGGGTGTTGGGTTTTCCTCCTTTGCCTTTTGTCAGTGAGGTGGGCTCTGCGGTCTTCTTCAAAGGAGGTTGCTGCCCGCCAAACTGTGAGGCGCCAAGATGCACGGTTTGAGGCGTTATCAGCCCACTGGCGGTGGTCAATGTGGCAGGCACCAAGAGATTTCTTTAGGCAGTCCTTGTACCTTTTCTTTGGTGCACCTCTGTCACGGTGGCCAGTGGAGAGCTTGCCATATAACACGATCTTGGGAAGGTGATGGTCCTCCATTCTGGAGACGTGACCCACCCAGCGCAGCTGGATCTTCAGCAGCGTGGACTCGATGCTGTCGACCTCTGCCATCTCGAGTACTTCGACGTTACGGATGAAAGCGCTCCAATGGATGTTGAGGATGGAGCGGAGACAACGCTGGTGGAAGCGTTCTAGGAGCCGTAGGTGATGCCGGTAGAGGACCCATGATTCAGAGCCGAACAGGTGTGTGGGTATGACAACGGCTCTGTATACGCTTATCTTTGTGAGGTTTTTCAGTTGGTTGTTTTTCCAGACTCTTTTGTGTAGTCTTCCAAAGGCGCTATTTGCCTTGGCGAGTCTGTTGTCTATCTCATTGTCGATCCTTGCATCTGATGAAATGGTGCAGCCGAGATAGGTAAACTGGTTGACCGTTTTGAGTTTTGTGTGCCCGATGGAGATGTGGGAGGGCTGGTAGTCATGGTGGGGAGCTGGCTGATGGAGGACCTCAGTTTTCTTCAGGCTGACTTCCAGGCCAAACATTTTGGCAGTTTCCGCAAAGCAGGACGTCAAGCGCTGAAGAGCTGGCTCTGAATGGGCAACTAAAGCGGCATCGTCTGCAAACCGTAGTTCACAGACAAGTTTCTCTTGTGTCTTGGTGTGATCTTGCAGGCGCCTCAGATTGAAGAGACTGCCATCCGTGCGGTACCGGATGTAAACAGCGTCTTCATTGTTGAGGTCTTTCATGGCTTGGTTCAGCATCATGCTGAAGAAGATTGAAAAGAGGGTTGGTACGAGAACACAGCCTTGCTTCACGCCATTGTTAATGGAGAAGGGTTCAGAGAGCTCATTGCTGTATCTGACCCGACCTTGTTGGTTTTCGTGCAGTTGGATAATCATGTTGAGGAACTTTGGGGGACATCCGATGCGCTCTAGTATTTGCCAAAGCCCTTTCCTGCTCACGGTGTCGAAGGCTTTGGTAAGATATAGGCCTATAAGAACCAACTTTCAATGGTTCTCTATCTTTCTTTGGTATAACTGTTACCAATGCTCTCGAAAATGATTCAGGAAACAACCCAGTATCTGTAACCTGCTTCAATACATCCATGTACACTGGAAACAACAAATCATGAAATTCTTTATAAAATTCTACCATAAATCTATCTTCTCCAGGTAATTTACCAATCAGCATAGATCATAATGCCTCTTTTAATTCAAAATCTGTAAATGAAGTATTTAACAATTTTACATCTTCTTCCTCCAAGAAGATAAGTTCAACTTAGACAAAAAAGTATCAATCTGTTCAGTAGCCACATTACCTTCAGATGCATACAAATCTTGATAAGAGGCATGGAATTCTTCATTAATCTCCTGTGGTTTATAAGTGACACCTGAATTTCCACGTATTGCATTAATTGTTCTAGAAATTTGTTCAGTTTTCAACTGCCATGCCAATACTTTATGTGCTCTTTCCCCTAATTCATAATACCACTGTTTTGATCTCAAAAACAATCTCATAAGTTTGCTTCATATTATAACGAAGTTTCAAATTAGATTACTGTATCTTATTATCTTCCATTCCATTTTTCTGAAACTTTTTCTCTAAACCTGCGATCTCTTTCTCTAACTCCAAAGTTCCACTGTATATTGCTTTTTCACTTTAGCCATGTAACTGATCATTTGACCTCACAAATATGCTTTCAAAGCATCCCACAATGTAAATTTACTTTGTACTGATCCCTCATTTATCTCCAGAAAAAATTTAATCTAATCTCTTAAAAACTAAACAAATTCAGGTCATCTAAGTAACATTTCATTAAACCTCCAACGATAAGTTCTTTCAACTTTCTCGGCAATCTCACAAGAAATCAAGAATAAAGAATGATCTGACAATATTCTACTTTTATATTCTGCATAATCAACCCTTCCTGGTAGATGAGCTGAAACCAGGAAAAGATCTATTATAGAAAATGAACCATGCTGAGCAGAATAAAATGAATAATCCTTCTCAGTCAGGTGAAAACATCGCCATATATCAACAAAATTCAATTCCTCCATCAATTCTACCACCCTTTTAGACATCTTAGTTTTCTTAACAATTTTTGGAGATTTATCGAGCAGTGGATCCAAACAGCAGTTAAAGTCCCCTCCTACCAATATATTCTCATTTGATTGGTTCAAATTCTAAAAAGCATCAGTTACAAATTATACATCATCTTCATTTGGTGCATACAAATTCAGTAAAGTCCAAGTTTTGGAAAACTATTTACAATTCACCTTCAAAATTCTTCCAGCATTTTCAAAAACAGATTCCAAAATAAAAGGTACCCTCTTATGTGCCAAAATCACCACTCCTTTGGCCTTAGAATGAAAAGAAGATCCCAAAACGTGTCCAACCCAATCTCTCTTCAATTTCAAATGTTATTTTTCTGTCAATTGCGTCTCTTGTAGAAAAGCAATATCCACCTTCATCTTCTTGATATAATCTAAGACCCGATTCCTCTTTATCGGATGATTCATCCCTTTAACATTAAATGTCGCAAAATTCAATTTACTCATTTTATCTTAACAAATAACTTTTAACACAACCAACTCGCAAACACACTAATGCTCCGGTAAATCACCCCCCACCCCTTAACCTTGATCTAAACAAAATACAAATAAACCATAAAGAAAAAAAAAACAAAAAAAAGAAAAGGGAGGAAAAAACCCACTCCCCCTCCTTCCCCCTCTTTAAGACCCTCTAAAAAAGAAAGAAAAAACCCACAAAAGTGGTACCCCCCTCTATTGACCGGGTGTGGTCTAAACCACTAGTGGCAGATGACTTCAGAACTTACAGTGCCATCCACCATCCCCCCCCACCCCCCACCCCCAGCTGATATTCATATATCTCAATATTTCACCTAAATAACAATATTGATTCAATCCACTACCCCAAACTCCACCAGATTGACCCTGAACACCAATGCAACAGCAGTAGAGAAATCCTCTTCTCCTTTCCGGATCGAATGTTGATCTCAACCATTTCTCTTGCTACTCCCATTCCCATTGCCATTATGTTTCGGAGAACAATTTGGTTTTGATTGTTTCTGTAACTCAAAACTATGAGAATTATTTGGCAAAGAATTAGCGAAAGACAAAGCTTCAGCCTCATCATCAAAAAACTTGGCCTGAAAATCTCCGTAAAATACCTTCAACACAGCAGGATGCCTAAAAGCAAACCGATAACCCTTCTTCCATAACACAGCCTTTGCTGGATTAAACCCCTTCTGACGTCGTATCACATCTTGACTTAAATCTGCATAAAAGAAAACCCTACGTCCCTAAATCATCGTAGGGCCTTGATTCTGTCGAGCTTTCTGAACTGCTAATCGTAAAATTAACTCACCATCTTGATATCTTAAACAACGAATAAGAACTGCCCGTGGAGATTGATCAGGGAAAGGTTTTCTTCATAATGCCCTATGTGCTCTATCCAGTTCCAAACCTTCTGGAAAGCATCTTTTCCCAACACTTCAGGAATCCATTTCTGAAAAAAATTCACTGGATTCGTTCCTTCAAAATCTTCAGGCAAACCCACTATGTTAACATTATTATGTCTTCTTGATTTTCCAATGAGTCAATCTTCTGCAAAAATTCACGCTTCTTAACATTCCAATCTGTTAAACAGTGTTCCAAATAGTCTATTTGTTCAATATACTGATCTACAGTATCGGTACAGTCACAAAATGCTCGCTTAATATCCTTAAATTCCCCCTGGACCATATCCACTTCTCTTAAACATTTAACTACATCTTGCTTAATCGATGCCACTTCACTTCTTAATTCAGTAAATTGAAGCTTGCTTTCTTGAAAACCTTGAGTAACTTGAACAGCCATATTATTCATACATCACATAAACTCCTCTGAAACAGACAATGTAGTATCGTACTGTTTTAAGAGTTTGTAAAGTTGTTGATTTACTTCTGGAAGTTTTAACAAGTTTTTGAAACATTTGAGGCCTAGCTTTAATAAGTCTGGCAGCTTTCAATATCGGTTCCAGTTCTTCTTCAGAATGTTCTTCTACCTCCTCTTCTTCCCCTTCCTCAATTGGTAAGACTCCGGGTCAGCATCCCCTCCCACACAGGCCCGACATGTTCGGGCTGTCGGGAGCCTGTCGCCGGGGCCCGTTCAGACATTGCGCGCATGCCCAGTACTGACTGGGCCCTGCTACAGAGGCCCGATATTTCCACCATCGGGCTCGGCACGTTGGCAATTAATGCAACGTGCTCCAGGCCTCGATCGGGTGTCAGGCCCCCACTCTCAGAGGGCCCCGCGTCCCCAGGAGCATGCTCTGAATCAAGAGCGCGACTCTCCTCAGACAGACGGCCAGCGGCGGCGCCATCTTGCGTCGAGGGTGCTGAAGTTAAAATTACCTTTGCCTGGCTTATCTTTGGAATCTTCGGCTGATCAAAAATCGATCTCTGGGGATCCTTCAACGAGGTAGGCCTCAACTCCTCTGCACTTTCTGCTCTTTTAAACTGTGCCTTTTTTGAAGTTTGAGTTTCAGTAGTTTTCATTATTACTGTCAAAGTTCTTTAAAATCTTAGAAAAAGCTTTTAATATTCCAACAATTTTTAAAATTCGGGTGTTAATTATTCAACTGGGGAGAGGTGGAATCTCATGTCTACTCCCTACGCCATCTTGCCACGCCCCCGCTCTCCATGTCTGTGTGGGTTTTCCCTGGGGCCTCAGGTTTCCTCCCCCCCACCTCCCCACCGTTCAAAATGTAGGAGAAGTGCAGGTTAATTGGGTTTAAATTGGACAGCACGGGCTCGTGGGTCAAAATGTCTAAATTTAATTCTTCTCTGCTTCTCTTTCTCTAACTATAACAGGCGCTTCAGGCAATCTCTGCCGATGGCAAATCTGTCTGCCTTGCAACAGACAAAAGGCAATTTTGTGCAAAATTGCTCTGTATTTATGACATGGGAATGGAATGAATCTTGAAAATGTTAGTTAGAGACCTTCACCTCCTATGGACACGGTGGGACCTCCTGTGTTCCACCAGCTTCTCTGTGCATTTAGCAGAGGTGGATGTGGAGGGGTGTGGGAGAACAGAACCGAAGGGCTGAATGGCCTTCTGCAGCTACTATCTCAGTGCACACTGGACTGGGAGCAGGAGTCCACCCAAGGTGGGGGGGGGGGGGGCACCCTTGGGGAGAGGTGGGGGCTCTGGGAAAGGGGGGAAGGAGCGCTCATAGGGAGGGGGTGCCAATGGGGAGGGGGGCCTCCTGTGGGGAAGGGGACCGCCCACGGGGTGGGAGGGGTCACTTGTGGGGGGAGGGGGCGCCTATAGGGGGAGGGTCCGCTTGTGGGGGGGGAGGGTCCGCCTGTGAGGCGGAGGGAGGGAGGGGCCTCCTGTGAGGGGCGGGGCTGCCCGTGGGGGCGGGGCGTGTCCTAGGCCCGCCCCTCTGAATTCGGCGAAGGCGAAATTCCGTCAAACTCAACGCAGGGACCAGCCGCACGTCACCACCAGCGCGTGACGTCACCGGGGACGGCCCAAGCCACGCCCATCTTGCTCCGTGCCAATCAGGTCCGTGCGTCCTTCCAGCCAATGAGGTGAGAAGCAGCCGAAGAGCGGAGTGGGGCGCGCGCGGACGGGCCGGCAGGAGGCCTTCGCCAATCAGCGGCGGGCAGGCGCTCGGCCTCGGCCAATGGTGTGTGTGCGGCGGGCCGCAGGCTCGACCAATGGAAGAATTCGGCGGTGCGCGGATCGGCCAATGGGAGGGGCGGACGGGAGCGCGGGCTTCGAGTTGCTGGAGATGAACGGCGTCCGGGAGATCCGGCGTAAGTCGGTCCGGTTCCCGGAACATTGCGGCGCTCCCTCGACCCGGTCCCGCCACTCCGCGGCGCTCCCTCATCCTGCCCCAGCACACTCGCTGTGGCCCTCGATACACCGCGGCGCTCCCCCATCCGGCTCAGGAAAACCTCGGCGCTCCTTCATCCGGCCCCGACCCCTCGGCGCTCCCTCGTCCGGCCCCGGCACCCCTCAGCGCTCCCTCGTCTGGTCACGGCACCTCTCGGCGCTCCCTCGTCTGGTCACGGCACCCCTCGGCGCTCCCTCATCCGGTCACGGCACCCCTCGGCGCTCCCTCGTCCGGCCCCGGAACACGGCGCTCCCTCATCCGGCCCCGGCACCCCTCGGCGCTCCCTCATCCGGCCCCGGCACCCCTCGGCGCTCCCTCGTCCGGCCCAGGCACCCCTCGGCGCTCCCTCGTCCGGCGTCGCTCCCTCGTCTGGCCCCAGCACCCATCGGCGCTCCCTCGTCCGGTCCCGGCACCCCACGGCGCTCCCTCGTCCGGCCCCGGCACCCCTCTGCGCTCCCTTGTCCGGTCAGGGCACCCCACGGCGCTCCCTCGTCTGGTCACGGCACCTCTCGGCGCTCCCTCGTCTGGTCACGGCACCCCTCGGCGCTCCCTCATCCGGTCACGGCACCCCTCGGCGCTCCCTCGTCCGGCCCAGGCACCCCTCGGCGCTCCCTCGTCCGGCGTCGCTCCCTCGTCTGGCCCCAGCACCCATCGGCGCTCCCTCGTCCGGTCCCGGCACCCCACGGCGCTCCCTCGTCCGGCCCCGGCACCCCTCGGCGCTCCCTTGTCCGGTCAGGGCACCCCACGGCGCTCCCTCATCCGGTCCCGGCACCTCTGCGCTCCCTCATCCGGCCCCGGCACCCTTTGGCGTTCCCACATCCGGCCCCGGCACCCCTCGGCGATCCCTCGTCCGGTCTCGGCGCTCCCTCATCCGGCCCCGACATCCCTCGGCGCTCCATCATCCGGCCCCGGCACCCCTTGTCTGGCCCCGGCACCCCTCGGCGCTCCCTTGTCCGGTCACGGCACCCCACGGCGCTCCCTCATCCGGTCCCGGCACCTCTTGGCGCTCCCTCATCTGGTCCCGACACCCCACGGCGCTGCCTCATCCGGTCCCGGCAACCCATGGTGCTCCCTCATCCGGCCCCGTCACCGATTGGCGCTCCCTCATCCAGCCCCGGAACCCTTTGGCGCTCCCTCATCCGGCCCCGGCACCCCTCGGCGCTCCCTTGTCCGGTCTCGGCGCTCCCTCATCCGGCCCCGACATCCCTCGGCGCTCCATCGTCCGGCCCCGGCACCCCTCGTCCGGCCCCGGCACCCCTCGTCCGGCCCCGGCACCCCTCGTCCGGCCCCGGCACCCCTCGTCCGGCCCCGGCACCCCTCGTCCGGCCCCGGCACCCCTCGTCCGGCCCCGGCACCCCTCGTCCGGCCCCGGCACCCCTTGGCGCTCCCTTGTCCGGTCACGGCACCCCACGGCACTCCCTCGTCCGGCCCCGGCACCCATTGGCGCTCCCTCGTCAGGTCTCGGCGCTCCCTCGTCCAGCCCCGGCACCCCTCGGTGCTCCCTTTTCCGGTCACGGCACCCCACGGCACTCCCTCATCCGGCCCCGGCACCCATTGGCGCTCCCTCATCCGGCCCCGGCACCCTTTGGTGCTCCCTCATCCGGCCCCGGCACCCTTTGGCGCTCCCTCATTCGGCCCCGGCACCCCTCGGCGCTCCCTCGTCCGGCCCCGGCAACCACGGCGCTCCCTCGTCCGGCCCCGACATCCCTCGGCGCTCCCTCGTCAGGCCCCGACATCCCTCGGCGCTCCCTCGTCCGGCCCCGACACCCCTCGGCGCTCCCTCGTCCGGCCCCGACACCCCTCGGCGCTCCCTCGTCCGGCCTCGGCGCTCCCTCGTCCGGCCCCGGCGCTCCCTCGTCCGGCCCCGGCGCTCCCTCGTCCGGCCCCGGCGCTCCCTCGTCCGGCCCCGGCGCTCCCTCGTCCGGCCCCGGCGCTCCCTCGTCCGGCCCCGGCGCTCCCTCGTCCGGCCCCGGCGCTCCCTTGTCCGGCCCCGGCGCTCCCTCGTCCGGCCCCGGCGCTCCCTCGTCCGGCCCCGGCGCTCCCTCGTCCGGCCCCGGCGCTCCCTCGTCCGGCCCCGGCGCTCCCTCGTCCGGCCCCGGCGCTCCCTCGTCCGGCCCCGGCGCTCCCTCGTCCGGCCCCGGCGCTCCCTCGTCCGGCCCCGGCGCTCCCTCGTCCGGCCCCGGCGCTCCCTCGTCCGGCCCCGGCGCTCCCTCGTCCGGCCCCGGCGCTCCCTCGTCCGGCCCCGGCGCTCCCTCGTCCGGCCCCGGCGCTCCCTCGTCCGGCCCCGGCGCTCCCTCGTCCGGCCCCGGCGCTCCCTCGTCCGGCCCCGGCGCTCCCTCGTCCGGCCCCGGCGCTCCCTCGTCCGGCCCCGGCGCTCCCTCGTCCGGCCCCGGCGCTCCCTCGTCCGGCCCCGGCGCTCCCTCGTCCGGCCCCGGCGCTCCCTCGTCCGGCCCCGGCGCTCCCTCGTCCGGCCCCGGCGCTCCCTCGTCCGGCCCCGGCGCTCCCTCGTCCGGCCCCGGCGCTCCCTCGTCCGGCCCCGGCGCTCCCTCGTCCGGCCCCGGCGCTCCCTCGTCCGGCCCCGGCGCTCCCTCGTCCGGCCCCGGCGCTCCCTCGTCCGGCCCCGGCGCTCCCTCGTCCGGCCCCGGCGCTCCCTCGTCCGGCCCCGGCGCTCCCTCGTCCGGCCCCGGCGCTCCCTCGTCCGGCCCCGGCGCTCCCTCGTCCGGCCCCGGCGCTCCCTCGTCCGGCCCCGGCGCTCCCTCGTCCGGCCCCGGCGCTCCCTCGTCCGGCCCCGGCGCTCCCTCGTCCGGCCCCGGCACCCCTCGGCGCTCCCTCGTCCGGCCCCGGCACCCCTCGGCGCTCCCTCGTCCGGCCCCGGCACCCCTCGGCGCTCCCTCGTCCGGCCCCGGCACCCCTCGGCGCTCCCTCGTCCGGCCCCGGCACCCCTCGGCGCTCCCTCGTCCGGCCCCGGCACCCCTCGGCGCTCCCTCGTCCGGCCCCGGCACCCCTCGGCGCTCCCTCGTCCGGCCCCGGCACCCCTCGGCGCTCCCTCGTCCGGCCCCGGCACGCCGCGGCGCTCCCTTGTCCATATCAGGCATATTGAGGGGGAAGGTCATGCCTCTGGAGCCTAATTGAGTTCTTTGAGGAGGTAACGAAAGATATTGATGAGGGAAGGGCGGCAGTTGTGGTCGGCAGGGATTTTAGTAAGGTAGTTGACAAGGTTCCCCTACGAGAGACCTCATCAGAAAGCCATGAGTCACGGGATCAGTGGAACCTTGGCTGGGTGGACAAAAAATTGACTTGCATGTTGAATTCAGAATTAAATTTATGGTTATGAATGTGTCCTGAAATTTGTTGTTGGCAGCAGTTTTGTACAAAACAAGGTGCAAATCGACTCTAAATTACAATTCTGTAAAGACAAGATTTAAAAAATAACTAGTCTATAAATAGAGGAAAGGTGAGGTTGGTAAGAGGGGGTGACATGACCCTGATGGTAAACAATGCTATTAAATCTCTGGAAAGGAGAGACATAGGGACAGAAATTGTGGAATTTTTATGGGTTGAAATAAGGGTAAAAAAGACCTCACTTTGTTGTAATATACAGGGGCCCCCAACACCAGCCGGGACGTAGACTGTGAACTGCAGCTGGAAATAGAAAGAGCAGGTCAGAAGGAGAATGTCCAGATAATTCAGGGAGGTTTTAATATGAAAGAGGATTGGGAATGTCAGGAAGGTACAGGATCTCAGGAGAAAGAGTTTGTAGAATGCCTAAAAGGATGGCTTTTTGGAACAGCTAGTCAATCAGCCCACCAGAGGATCGGCAGCTTTGGATTGGGTGATGTGTGATGAAGAAGAGATTAGGAATTTAAAGGTTGTGGATCCCTTAGGAAGTAGTGATCACAACATGATAGATAGAGTTTAGCTTCCAATTTGAAAGGGAAAAAATGATATCAGGTGTGTCAATATTTCAATGGAACAAAGGGAATTACAGTGGGATGAGAGGAACTGGCCCAAGTTGACTGGAAAAGTAAGCTCGATGGAGGGACGGCAAAGCAGAATTGGATGATATTCCTACAAGAAATAAAGAAAGCGCAGGATAGATATATTCCAAGGAAATGAAAAAATGACGCAGATGTCGCTAAAGAGAGGTTAAAGCTGAAACAAAAGCAAAAGGGAGGGCAGACTGGGTCGCAAAAATTACAGGAAAAGCAGAGGACTGGGAAATTTTTTTTAAACTTACAAAGTCATTAGGGAAAAAAAGATTAATTATGAAAGGAAATTGGCAAATAACATCCAAAAGGATACTAAGAGTTTCTTCAAATATATAAAAAGTAAAAGAGAAACAAGATATGGGGCCGATTGAAAATGAAGCTGGAGAAATTATAATGGGTGACCAGGAGATGGCAGAGGAACTAAATGGATATTTTGCGTCAGTTAAAGGAGGGAGGCAGAAAAAAGGAAGTTATTGGCCTATTAGACTGACTTCGGTTTTTGGAAAGATATTGGAGTTGATCCTCAAGGATGAGGTTAGGGAATACTTCGAGATGCATGGCATGATAGGTCCAAGCCAGCATGGTTTCATGAAGGGAAGATCCTGCCTGACCAACCTAATGGAACATTTCAAGGAAATCTCAAGCAGGATGGACAAGGGGGGGTGTTGTGTATTTGGATTTTCAAAAGGCCTTCGATAAGGTGCCGCATGACAGCCGGCTTAATAAGATGACAGCACATGGAATTACCGGAAAAAAAAATAGTTTGGGTGGAGCATTGGCTGATAGGCAGAAAGCAAAAAGGTGGGAATAAAGGAAACCTGTTCTGGTTGGTTGTCTGTTACTAGTGGTGTTCTGCAAGGGTTGGTGTTGGGCCCACTTTGTTTTACAATGTATATTGATGATTTAGATTGTGGATTAAATGGTTTTGTGATAAAGTTGCAGATGTCACCAATCTTGGTAGTGGAGTAGGAAATGTCGAAGAAATCAAAAGGTTGCAGAGAGACTTGGACAGCTTAGGAGAATGGGTGAAGAAATAGCAGATGTGATATAATGTTGAGAAATGTACGGTTGTTGTTTTGGTCGACGAAATAAACAGGCAGATTATTATTTGGATGGGGGGAGATTCAAACCTCAGAAGTACAAAGGGACTTGGGGATCCTCGTGCTGGATAACCTGAAAGTTAACCACCAGATTGGATCGGCGGTAAAGAAAGTGAATGCTATGTTGGCATTTGTTTCAAAAGGGATTGTGTATAAGAATAAAGAGGTGTTGATGAGATTCTATGGGGCACTGGTGAGACCTCCTTTGGAGAACTGTGTGCAGTTTTGTGCCCCATAATCTTAGAAAGGATAGAGCTAGGTTGGAGAAGGTACAGAGGAGGTTTACCAGAATGATTCCAGGAATGAGAAGGATAACGTATGAGGAACGCTTAGCGGCTCTTGGACTCTATTCATTAGAATATAGAAGAATGAGAGGGGATCTCAGAAACATTTTGAATAATGAATGGATTGGACAGAGTAGATGTCAATAAGATGTTTCCCCTGTTGGGTGATTCCAGGACAAGAGGGCTCAGTCTTAGAATTAAAAAGTACCAATTTACAACAGAGATGAAGAGAAATTTCTTCAGCCAGAGGGTAGTGGATCTGTGGAATTCGTTGCTACCTGCAGCTGTGGAGGCAGGATCATTGGGGAAATTTAAAGGGGAAATTGGTAGGTATCTAATTAGTCAGGGATATGGGGACAAGGCTGGAACTTGGAACTAGATATGAGAACAGTTTAGTTTGGGGGGGGGGGTTCACAGAGCAGACTCAATGGGCCAAATGGCCTGCTTCTGTTCCTTTTTCTTGTGATCTTGTGTCTTAGGTTCATTGTTGCGGAGGGTAAGAATCTGTTTTTGTGCCGCTGAGGTATTTTTCTTCAGGCTCCTGTACTCCCTTCCTGATGATAGCAGTGAGAAGAGGGCATGGCCTGGATGGTAAGGATCCTTGAGGACAGTGGCTGCTTTCTTGAAGCACTGCCTCTTGTCGATGTCCTTGATGGAATGCAGACTGATGCCAATAATGTCGCAGGCTGAGTTCAAAACTCTTTGTAGTCTTTTCCAGTCCTATGCATTGGTACCTCCATGCCAATTTTGAACCCAAAGGGTAGACTAGTGGATGGTCAGTGACTAGTACAGTTCTGGAGGGATCTTCTCTGTGATTTTTATAATTTCCCTAGATTCTTTCTTTGGCTTGGCTTTGCGGACGAAGATTTATGGAGGAGTAATGTCCACGTCAGCTGCAGGCTCGTTTGTGGCTGACAAGTCAGATGCGGGACAGGCAGACACGGTTGCAGCGGTTGCAAGGGAAAATTGGTTGGTTGGGGTTGGGTGTTGGGTTTTTCCTCTTTTGTCAGTGAGGTGGGCTCTGCGGTCTTCTTCAAAGGAGGTTGCTGCCGCCGAACTATGAGGTGCCAAGATGCACGGTTTGAGGCGATATCAGCCCACTGGCGGTGGTCAATGTGGCAGGCACCAAGAGATTTCTTTAGGCAGTCCTTGTACCTCTTTGGTGCACCTCTGTCTCGGTGGCCAGTGGAGAGCTCTCCAGATAACACGATCTTGGGAAGGTGATGGTCCTCCATTCTGGAGACGTGACCTACCCAGCGCAGTTGGATCTTCAGCAGCGTGGATTCGATGCTGTCGGCCTCTGCCATCTCGAGTACTTCGATGTTGGAAATGAGGTCGCTCCAATGAATGTTGAGGATGGAGCGGAGACAACGCTGGTGGAAGCGTTCTAGGAGCCGTAGGTGATGCCGGTAGAGGACCCATGATTCAGAGCCGAACAGGAGTGTGGGTATGACAACGGCTCTGTATACACTAATCTTTGTGAGGTTTTTCAGTTGGTTGTTTTTCCAGACTCTTTTGTGTAGTCTTCCAAAGGCGCTATTTGCCTTGGCGAGTCTGCTGTCTATCTCGTTGTCGGTCCTTGCATCTGATGAAATGGTGCAGCCGAGATAGGTAAACTGGTTGACCGTTTTGAGTTTCGTGTGCTCGATGGAGATGTGGGGGGGGCTGGTAGTCATGGTGGGGAGCTGGCTGATGGAGGACCTCAGTTTTCTTCAGGTTGACTTCCAGGCCATACATTTTGGCAGTTTCCACAAAACAGGACGTCAAGCGCTGAAGAGCTGGCTCTGAATGGGCAACTAAAGCGGCATCGTCTGCAAAGAGTAGTTCACGGACAAGTTGCTCTTGTGTCTTGGTGTGAGCTTGCAGGCGCCTCAGATTGAAGAGACTGCCATCCGTGCGGTACCGGATGTAAACAGCGTCTTCATTGTTGAGGTCTTTCATGGCTTGGTTCAGCATCATGCTGAAGAAGATTGAAAAGAGGGTTGGTGCGAGAACGCAGCCTTGCTTCACGCCATTGTTAATGGAGAAGGGTTCAGAGAGCTCTTTGTTGTATCTGACCCGACCTTGTTGGTTTTCGTGCAGTTGGATAACCATGTTGAGGAACTTTGGGAGGCATCCGATGCGCTCTAGTATTTGCCAAAGCCCTTTCCTCCTCACGGTGTCGAAGGCTTTGGTGAGGTCAACAAAGGTGATGTAGAGTCCTTTGTTTTGTTCTCTGCACTTTTCTTGGAGCTGTCTGAGGGCAAAGCCCATGTCAGTAGTTCCTCTGTTAGCGCGAAAGCCGCACTGTGATTCTGGGAGAACATTTTCGGCGACACTAGGTATTAGTCTATTAAGGAGAATCCTAGTGAAGATTTTGCCTGCAATGGAGAGCAGCGTGATTCCCCTGTAGTTTGAGCAGTCTGATTTCTCGCCTTTGTTTTTGTACAGGGTGATGATGATGGCATCACGAAGGTCCTGAGGCAGTTTTCCTTGGTCCCAGCAGAGCATGAAAAATTCATGCAGTTTGGCATGCAGAGTTTTGCCGCCAGCCTTCCAGACCTCTGGGGGGATTCCATCCATACCTGCTGCTTTGCCACTTTTCAGTTGTTCAATTGCCTTATATCTCTCTTCCCGGGTGAGGACCTCGTCCAGCTCCAGCCTTAAGGGCTGTTGAGGGAGCTGGAGCAGGGCGGATTCTTGGACTGAGCGGTTGGCACTGAAAAGAGATGAAGATCTCGTCTCTGAAGAGGACTTTGCCATCTGAGCTGCGCACCGGGCTTTGGACTTGGGGTGAGGGGCCATACACAGCCTTTAGAGCCTCGTAAAAACCCCTGAAGTCGCCAATAAGTGAAAGAATGGGTCAGTTTGTTTGCAAATGACACAAAGGTTGGAGATGTTGATAGTGTGAAAGGTTGTCATAGGTTACAACAGGGTATAGACGGGATGCAGAGTTGGGTGAAGAAATGGAAGATAGAAGGTCGAATGAAGGCAGAGACGTGGTTAATGGCAGGAATCTTAACAGTATGGAAGTGCGGTTCAGGTTTTCGTTGCTCCCGATGCAAACAGGCACAGCACACAGAGATCTATGGGTTAACTCTTCGGTAGCCATCTGGAAGAGCCCTCTACTACTGTCACTCTTGAAGCAGTCTCGTGGGGTCTTCATCCAACAAAGGGATGGATCAAGTATTTATACATTCAAGCAAGTTAGAAAAAGGTTACAAAGTAAAGCATTATATGTAGGACAAGCAGCAAACTTCCTTCACCTTTCCCCTCTTCTCCCCTCCCCATCCAGGTTGAGAAACATGCTGTTTAGTTGGGGATTGAGTTCAAGAATTGTGAAATAATGTTTTCTTTATTTCAACATGCAAAACGGTAACTGGCCATTTCAACCCTGTAAATCTCTGGTGAAGCCACACTTGGCATTTTGTGTTCAGATCTGGTCACTGGAACTGCTCACACAACCCATCCGAAACTCTCATATTCATGAACCAATATTTATATATTTATTTGTATAGATGAAATACTTTCCCTGCATATGTATTATTTGTATGTATGTGTGTTATGTGTAGTTGTGGACATACGGAAGGATGTGAAAGCTTTGGAGAGGGTGCAGAGGAGATTTACCAGATTACCTGGATGATGAAGGAAGGTTGATAGAACAAGAGGTTTTCTATTTGAACATAGAACATTCCAACACAATACAGGTCCTTCTGCCCACGATGTTGTGCCTGTCTAAGGAAACCCACTCTACAAGCGTCTATTTGATAGAAGTATTTAAGATTATGAAAGGGATAGACAGAATGGATGTGGATAGACTATTTCCGTTAAGAGGAGGAAAGATTAAAACAAGAGGACATGAGTTAAGAATTAAGGGGCAGAGGTTTAGAGGTAACATGAGGGGGAACTTCTTTACTCAGAGAGTGGTAGCTGTGTGGAATGATCTTCCGGGAGATATGGTGGCGGCGGAGTCAATTGTATTATTTAAGAAAAGGTTGGACAGGTATATGGATGAGAAGAAGATGGAGGGTTATGGGCATTGTGCAGGGAGGTGGGACTAGAAAGGGGTGTTTGGTTCGGTGCGGACTAGAAGGGCCTAATGGCCTGTTTCCGTGCTGTAATTGTTATGTTATTATGTTAAAGCGTCCCTATGTCACACTCACGATCCTCCATTTTTCTTACATCCATATGCCTGTGCAAGAGTCTTGAATGTCTCCATTGTACCAGCTGCCATCACCACCCCTGGCAATGCATTCCAGGCACCCACCACTCTGAGTTTAAAAAAAACTTGCCTCTGAGGTCTCCTCCACACCCCTCACCTTCAACTGATGTCCTGGTATTTGTGTTGGAGCGATAAAGAATGAGAGGTGGCTTAATAGAGGCGCATAAGATTATGACATAGATAGGGTGGACAGTAGCGCCTTTTTCCTGGGGAAACAATAGCAAATACCAGAAGACATCTCTTTAAGATGAGTGGAGGAAAGAAAGTTCAGGGAAGATATTAGATTTGGATATTTTGTTAGAGACGTACATGACATAGAAACATAGAATATAGGAGCAGGAGTAGGTCATTCAGCCCTTCGAGCCAGCTCCGCCATTCAATGAGATCATGGCTGATCTTAAAGTTCAGTACCCCATCCCCGCCTTCTCTCCGTAACCCCTAATTCCCTTATACTGAAGAAATATATCTAATTCCCTCTTAAATATATTCAATGAACCTGCCTCTACTCCCCTCTGTGGCAATGAATTCCACAGATTCACCACCCTCTGGGTATAGAAATTCCTCCTCATCTCGGTCCTAAATGGTTTGCCTATTATCCTCGAACCATGGCCCCAGGTTCTGGACTCCCCCACCATTGGAAACATCCCATCTGCATCCATTCTGTCCAGTCCTGCCAGAATTTTATAGGTCTCTATGAGATCCCCTCTCAATCTTCTAAACTCCAGCGAGTACAATCCCAATTTGCGCAATCTTTCCTCATAAGTCATTCCTGCCATTCCAGGTATCAGCCTGGTGAATCGCCTCTGCACTCCCTCCATTGCAAGAACATCCTTCCTTAGATAAGGCGACCAAAACTGCCACAATACTCCAGGTGGGGTCTCACCAAGGCAATGTACAGCTGCAGTAAGGTATCCTTGTTCCTATACTCAAACCCTCTTGATATGAAGTCCAACATACCATTTGCCTTCTTAACCGCCTGCTGTACCTGCATGCTCGCCTTCAGTGACTGGTGCACAAGAACCCCTAGGTCTCTCTGCACTTTCCTATCTCCCAATCTATTGCCATTCAAATAGTAATCTGCCCTCCGGATTGTATTACCAAAGTGCATAACCTCACATTTATCCACATTGTAGTGCATTTGCCATGGATCTGCCCAGTCCCCCAATTTATCCAAATCACACTGGAGCTTCCTGACCCCCTCTTCCGTGCACACAACCCCTTCTAGCTTAGTGTCGTCTGCAAATTTGGAGATATTACATCCAATCCCCTCATCTAGATCATTAATGTAAATTGTGAACAGCTGGGGTCCCAGTACAGATGCCTGTGGCACCCCACTGGTCACCGCCTGCCACTCAGAAAATGAGCCGTTTATCCAAACTCTCTGTTCTGTCTGCCAGCCAGTTCTCAATCCACATCAATACCTTGCCCCCAATCCCATGAGCCTTGATTTTGCATGCCAGTCGTTTATGTGGAACCTTATCGAAGGCCTTTTGGAAGTCCAGGTACACCACATCCACTGGCTCTCCCCCATCTATTTTACCTGTCACCATCTCAAAGAATTCCAATAGTTTTGTCAAGCACGATTTACCTTTTGTAAATCCATGTTGACTCTGTCCGATCCCTTCTATGCTAGTCATATGCTCCGCTATTACATCCTTAATAATGGATTCCATCATTTTGCCCACTACTGATGTAAGGCTCACCGGCCGATAATTCCCCGCTTTTTCTCTACCCCCCTTTTTAAATAGTGGGGTAACTGATCCTGAGTCTATCAAGTTCTGGAAAATAATTCTTAAAGCATCTGCTATCTGAATGTCCACTTCCTTAAGTACCCTAGGATGTAGATTATCAGGCCCTTGGGATTTATCGGCCTTCAATTTCCCCAAGACCATGTCCTTAGAGATACTGATTTCTTTCAGCTCCTCCTTTGCATTAGTCTCTATGTTTCATGACATCAGATACAGCCCTGAGATTATTTATCCTGCGGGTGAGGCAGAATTATCATTTCAAGGTGCAATTTATTGTCATGTAATAAAAACAGTTTCATATTACATTAAATTGGCTGAGGTGCCCCTTACAGTCAGAGAAAGAGAAGCAAAAAAGAGTCACTGTCCGTGGATTCACCTCCAACACTCCCGCAGCCTCACAGAGTCCAGTCGAAACCATTAGCAGCCCGAGCTCCAGATCCGAGCCTCCGACACGATCAGGAAGTTTTCAGTATCATCGGCACCCTCTCGCATCCCAGTTCCGATACCTGGTACCCCTTCAGCCAGTCTCCAGCAGTCCGCAGCCTGGTGCAAGTCCCTTGACGCAGTCTCCTGCAGTATGATTCCTCTCCTCGAGTCACCAACAGCCCATTGCCTTTGTGTTTCTCAGCCACAGAGCCCCTCAGTGGTCCCCTCACTCGTCCTCCCTTTATTGCCAATGCAAAATAAACTGACTGAACATACACCTGTAAACAAATGTAAATTGTGCATTGCAGAGAGAGAGAGAGAGAAATAGAGTGTAAAAGTAATAATCATTAATTAAGTCACTGACTGAGTTTGTCATTGAGGAGTCTGATGGTGGAGGGATAGCAGCTGTTCCTGAACCTGGTGGCACCCTATAACTCTTTCCTCATGGCAGCAGTGAGAACAGAACATGTTCTCCTTGATGATTGCTGCTGCTCTCTGGCAGCAGCGTTCCTTGTAGATGTTTTTGCCTGTGATGTCCTGTGTCCACAACCTTTTGGAGGGCTTTACACTCGGGTATTGGTGTCCCCCTACCAGACCATGATGCAGCCGGTCAGCACACTTTCCACCACATACCTGTAGAAATTTGCCAGGGTTTCCAATGTTACGCCAAACCTGTGCAAACTCCTGAGGAAGTAGAGGTGCTGACCTGCTTTCTTCACAATGCCTTTGGTGCGTTTGGTCCAGGAAAGATCCTCCGAGGAAGTGGCTCCCAAGAACTTAAATTTCCTCACCTCTGATCCCCCAATGAACACTGGATCGTACACCTCTGGTTTTCCTTCCTGAAGTCAACAATCAGCTTCTTGGTTTTGGATATCAGAGAATAGAGGGTGGTGAGAGTCTGGAATCCATTGCTGGGGGTGGTGGTGGAGGCTGATATAATTGGAACATTTAAATGACTTGGGCACATGAGTGGAAGAAAAATAGAGGGCTATGGGTGTGAGGTGTGAAGGGTGTGGAGTAAGTTTACAGAGGTCAGTATGACATATGGACCGAAGAGCCTGTGCTGTAATATTCCATATTCCTAATCAGGAGTGGCCAACCTTTTAATTTTTAATTAGACATACAGCACGGTAACAGACCATTTCGGCCCATGAGACCATGCTACCAATTAACCTACCCCCCCCCCCCCCCAGGATGGACTCGTGGGCCAAAATGGCCTGTTACTGTGCTGTATGTTTAAATTAAAAATTAAAAGGTTGGCCACCCCTGTTCTAAATCCTTGAAAGGGACAGTGCAAGTAGATAAAGTGGCTTGGAGGCAACCGTCGGGGCAGGGTAGGCTCCAGCTACAGGTAGACCCCTACTTACGACAGGGTTCCGTTCCGGGACTCGCATCGTAAGTTGAAATTATCGTAAGTTGAAACAATACGTACTCTACTATTTTTTAATTTAAATTTAATTTAAACGCTGAAAACCTTATGCAACACAATAAACTGAAGAAAAGTTGCTGCAATTTACACAACTGTCATTTATTTTTAAACACTGAAAACATTTATTAGAACACAAATTAAACTGGCAAAAAAATTACAAAACTGTGCCATGTTTCCGCAAGTGCAGGGAAATGTCGTAACTTGTATCCGAAAGTACCTGATTCAGTCTATTGGATCTTTGAAATATCGGGAGATTGTAAGTCAGGGTCTATCTGTATTGAAAGTCTTAGTCTCACCTCAGCTGGAATTATGCGTGGAGTTCTACCCACCCTGCTACAGGGACAGTGATGGTGCTGGAGAGGAGTTCACCAGGATGGGATGATTCTGCTCTCTGGATCTGTTTTCCCTGGAGTGGATGAGATTGGGATGGAACTTGATTGAGTATGAAATGAATGGTGCAAATGGGATAGACGACAGGATACCCTTATCAGAGATCGACAAACAACAAAGCATAGATTTTAGGGTCAGGGGTAAGAGATTTAGGGGTATCTGAGCAGAGACTGGCGGGAATTGCAAGGGCAGGGGCATGTGTTCAGGGAGATGGGAGAAAAGGATGGATTGCTGTACAGAGAGCCGTATTGGACCAATTGGACAAATGACCTCCAGTGGTGTGGCTCCCAACTCTGCATCACTGCAGGCTTGAGAGGGTCAAGCTAAATCGAATGTAAAATTCAAACAGAGATTGGATTTGCTTGGATTGTTGCATGGAGATTCAGCATGAACTTGATGGACCGAATGACTCCTGACTCTGTGTACCTGTTTGCAGACCTTGAGAAGGCCAAGTTAAAAGCCCAGAAAAGCCACAACCTGAGAGAGGAAGCCAGTCTGTGCAACCAGCTGGGAGAATGGCTAGCAAAACAAGGTGGGTCATGGTAACTGCGAGCTCAGTCAGGTGGGGGTGCGACAGTAGGGCTCACACAGCTCGAGGTTAGTAAGAGCTCAGCAGGAGGGGTTGGAGTGGCTGGGGGTGAAGAATGGGGGGAGGGAAATTGAGTGGCTGCCCCACAATGTGTCATTGAGCTGTACAGAAAAGAAACCTCAATGCTTCCTGAGCCAATCTCATTTGCCTGTGTTTGGCCCATCAACCTTTTCTACTCTGAATCCTGTGTAAAAGCCCTTTGAGTGTCACATTGTACACACATCCACCTCTTCCTTGGGCAGATCCTCCACCCACCACAATGTGAACAAGGTTTCCCCCCCCCACCCCCCACAGGTTCCCTTTTAAACCATTCACCTTGAACCAAGTAACCTGGGAAAAGGAGTATGTCTGTTTAAACCTTCTATGATCCACATGATTTTATAAACTTCGGTAAAGTTCCTCTCAGCCTCTGAAAACAACCGAAATTTGCTCAATCCCTCTAAATTGCCCATCCCCTCTAAACCAGGCAACAGCCTGGTAAGTCCCTAAACCAGACAACAGCCTGGCAAATCTCTAAACCAGGCAACAGCCTGGTAAATCTCTAAACCAGACAACAGCCTAGTAAATCTCTAAACCAGGCAACAGCCTGGTAAATCTCTAAACCAGACAATAGCCTGGCAAATCTCTAAACCAGGCAACAGCCTGGTAAATCTCTAAACCAGACAACAGCCTGGTAAATCTCTAAACCAGACAACAGCCTGGTAAATCTCTAAACCAAACAACAGCCTGGTAAATCTCTAAACCAGGGAACAGCCTGGCAAATCTCTAAACCAGACAACAGCCTGGTAAATCTCTAAACCAGACAACAGCCTGGCAAATCTCTAAACCAGACAACAGCCTGGCAAATCACTAAACCAGACAACAGCCTGGTAAATCTCTAAACCAGACAACATCCTGGCAAATCTCTAAACCAGGCAACAGCCTGGTAAATCTCTAAACCAGACAACAGCCTGGCAAATCTCTAAACCAGACAACAGCCTGGCAAATCTCTAAACCAGACAACAGCCTGGCAAATCTCTAAACCAGACAACAGCCTGGTAAATCTCTAAACCAGACAACAGCCTGGTAAATCTCTAAACCAGACAACAGCCTGGCAAATCTCTAAACCAGACAACAGCCTGGCAAATCTCTAAACCAGGCAACAACCTGGTAAATCTCTAAACCAGACAACAGCCTGGCAAATCTCTAAACCAGGCCACAGCCTGGTAAATCTCTAAACCAGACAACAGCCTGGCACATCTCTAAACCAGACAACAGCCTGGTAAATCTCTAAACCAGGCAACAGCCTGGCAAATCTCTAAACCAGGCAACAGGCCTGGTAAATCTCTAAACCAGGCAACAGCCTGGTAAATCTCTAAACCAGGCAACAGCCTGGTAAATCTCTAAACCAGACAACAGCCTGGTAAATCTCTAAACCAGACAACAGCCTGGCAAATCTCTAAACCAGGCAACAGCCTGGTAAATCTCTAAACCAGACAACAGCCTGGCACATCTCTAAACCAGACAACAGCCTGGCAAATCTCTAAACCAGGCAACAGCCTGGTAAATCTCTAAACCAGACAACAGCCTGGCACATCTCTAAACCAGACAACAGCCTGGCAAATCTCTAAACCAGGCAACAGCCTGGCAAATCTCTAAACCAGGCAACAGGCCTGGTAAATCTCTAAACCAGGCAACAGCCTGGTAAATCTCTAAACCAGGCAACAGCCTGGCAAATCTTTACTGGGCCCTTCCTGTAATGGGATGACCAGAATCACACACACTGTTCAAAGTCCGGCCAAACCCATTTTTTTTAGCTGTGTCAAGCCTTCCTGTACACAGTGCCCTGTCCAATGAAGGCAAGCTTACCAATCACCAGTCTTGCCACTTTTAGTGAGGTAAACTGAGGCAGGACTTGCACAGTATAGGTGGGACCCTGGAGGGTGTTCTAGATCTAGGGCTACAGGTACACTTTTTTTTAAAAATTTGGACACGCAGCACGGTAGCAAGCCATTTTGGCCCACAAGCCTGTGGCGCCCAATTAACTTACAATCCGCGGTACATTTTGAAAGGTGGGAGAGAACTGAAGCCCCCATGGAAAACCCAAGCAGACACAGAGAAGACATACAAACTCCTTTCAGACAGCGTGGGATTCGAACCCCGGTCGCTAGCGCTGTAACATTGTTGCGCTAACTCCTACATTATCTGCCACCCTATTTTCATTGTTCCTTAAAGATAGCAATGAAGGAGATAGGATGGGATGATGAAAAAGGCATGTGGCACACTTGCCTTCGTCGGTAAAGGCACTGAGTACAGGAGTAGGGAGGGCGTGTCACAACTCTATAAGAAGAGGAGAGACAGCATTTGGAGTACTGTGTGCGGTGATAGTTAATTGCTTTGGGAAAAGTAGCATTAAGCTGGAAAGGATGCAGCAAACATTCACAAGACTGTTACCAGGACTGCAGTTTTTTTTAAAATTGTAATTTAGACAAACAGCACGGTATCAGGCCCTTTTGGCCCACGAGCCCAT
Organism: Narcine bancroftii; assembly: GCF_036971445.1. Taxonomy (NCBI): domain Eukaryota; kingdom Metazoa; phylum Chordata; class Chondrichthyes; order Torpediniformes; family Narcinidae; genus Narcine; species Narcine bancroftii. Next base: position 3,725 of record NW_027212144.1, on the reverse strand, counting down.
GGCGCCCAATCACACACAATTAACCTACAACCTCTGGTACGTTTTGGAGTGTGGGAGAAAACCAGAGCCCCTAGGGAAAACCCACACGGACACAGGGAGAACGTACAAACTCCTTACAGACAGCGCAAGATTCGAGTCCTGGACCCGATCATTGGCGCTGTAATAGCGTTGCACTAACTGTGAGGCTGGGTCATTCCTCCTTGCAGCTTAGGAGGCTGAGGTGGGTACCTATCAAGGTTTCTAAAATTATGAGGGACATTGATAAGGTGAATGGTGGCATCCTTTATCCCAGGGACAGAGAGGCTTAGGTTTAAGGTTGGGGTGGAAAGATTTAAAGGGGGCCTGAGAGGCACCTTCTTCACACAGAGGATGGTGCATATGTGGAATGAGCTGCCTGAGGAGGTGGGGACAATTGTAATGTTTTAAAGACATTTCAACAGATCCACAGAACAGAAAGGTTTTGAGGGATGTGAGCAAATGGGACTATCTCCGGTAGACAAGTTGGTCAGCATGGGCAGGTTGGGATGAATGGCCTGTGCTGCAATGCATGGTGTTTTAAGCCGATTGCTTGACCCTTAACATTCTCCTTCTCTTCTGTAACTCGCCCCTTCTCACCAGGAGAATTCCAGAAGGCCATCGAGGAACACAAACAAGAGCTGCATCTGTCGGAAGTGCTGGATGATGTGATTGGCTGTGCGGTTGCTAACCGGAAGATCGGGGAATGCCTGGCGGAGATGGGAAGCTATACAGCCGCGCTGGAGGTAGGGGTGGCTTGCTGCCTGGGAATCTGGTAAAAATGCTTTACAGGCGACAGGAAGCGCTGGGAATTCTCGGGCAGCAACTGTGGGGAGAGAAACGAGTGACATTTTGGGGGGTGTTCCCCAATCTCTGCTCTTGGAAGCCCATGGTGTCCGGAGCAACTTGTGACGTCTCGAGCACAGCTAGTTATTCCAAGGCAGGCAGGGGGACTGGCAAAGTGGAGTTGGCACTGAACAGTGGCACACTCCCACCCAACTCACTCAGTCCCCACCTGAGAGCAGCTTTGCTGCCTTTATCCTCCCCCTCCCTGAGGAAACAACAGAAGTAGGAGCCAGCTGTTGCTCTTTCCACCCCCCAGCCCATTCCCCTTGCCTGCTCTGCCCCTCAACAGCAGGTTTCATGAGGATGTTGCTGGGACTGGAGGGCTTGGACTGCAAGGAGAGGCTGGAATGGTTTTCTCTTTAGATATATACACACATAGAACAGTCACAGGCCCTTCTGGCCTACGAGCCCATGCTGCCCAATCACATCCAATTACTGCCTACAACCCCTGTACATTTTTGGAGGGTGGGAGGAAACCCATGCAGACACGGGGAGTGCCGGATTTGAACCCAGGTCACTGGCGTTGTAAGAGCGTCGCGCTACCCCCCACGCAAACCATGCTGCCCTTGGAGAAAATGAGGCCATGGGGTGCTCCATGTAATGAGGGGCATGGATTGGATGAATAGTCAGTCTTTTTCCCCAGGACAGGGTAATCTAAAACTGGAAGGCATCGGTTTTTAAAGAGAGGAGAAAAACTTAAAGGGGAACAGAGGGGAAAATGATGTGGGAACGTGGAACCAGCTGCCAGAAGTGATATAATGTATGAAAGACATTTGGACAGGATGTGGATCAGAAAGAAAGATAATGGCCGTGGGACTAATTTATGATGCACCTTGGAAGGTTAAACTTGAAGACAGAGTATAATGGGCAGATTCTTGACAGTGTAGAGGGACCTTGGGGTCCAGGCCCATAGATTGTCAAGATTGTCGTGCAGATTGATAGGGTGGTTTAAAAAGGCTCCCCCTTTTATGCTGGCCTTTGTTCAAGAGACATGAGGTAATATTTGCAGCTCTATAAATCTCCGTTTGGATCACACTTGGAGCACAGCATTTAGTTCTGTTCATCTCATTACAGGAAGGATGTAGATGCTTTGGAAAGGGTGCGGAGGAGATTGACCAGGATGTTGCCTGGATTGGAGAGCGTGCCTTATGAAGCAAGGTTGGCTGGGGCTTTTGTTTTTGGAGTCATGAAGGATAAGAGGTGACAATATAGATGTATGAGAATATAGGAGACATAGAAAGATAGGGTGGACACCCAGCACCTTATTCCTTGGGCAACAAATGCATATACAATTTTAAGATGATGTGAGGAAAGTTTTGGAGAGATGTCAGAGGCAGGGTTTTTTTACAGGGAGTGGTGGGTACCTGGAATGGATTGCCAGGGGTGGTGTTAAGAATCATGGAGCAGTACAGCACAGAAACAGGCTGTTCGGCCTTTCTAATCTGAGCCAAACTATTATTGTGCCTTGTCCCACTGACCTGCACCCAGTCCATAGCTCTCCATATCTCTCCCATCCATGTACCTGTCCAAATTCTTCTTAAATGTTAAAATTCAGCCTGCATTCACCACTTCAGCTGGCAGCTCGTTCCACACTCCCACCACTTTCTGTGTGAAGAAATCCCCCCTCATATTCCCCCTAAACTTTTCCCCTTTCACCCTTAACCCAGTCCTCTGGTTTATATCTCATCTACCCTCAGTGGAAAAAGCCGACCTACATTTAATCTATCTATACCCACATAAGTTTAAATACCTCTGTCAAATATCCCTCATTCTTCTACATTCCAGTAACAAAGTCCTAACCTGTTTAACCTTTCCCTGTAACTCAGTTCCTGGAGTCCGGGCAACATCCTAGTAAATCTTCTCTGCACTCTTTCTATCTTGATATCTTTCCTGCAGTTCGGTGACCAAAATTGCACACAAAACTCCAAATTTGGCCTCACCAATGTCTTATACAACTTGACCATAACATCCCAGCTCCTGTACTCAATGCTTTGATTTATGAAGGGCAAGATGCCAAAAGCTCTCTTTACATCCCTGTCCACCTGTGACCCCACTTTCAGGGAATTATGTATCTGAATTCCCAGGTCCCTCTGTTTGACTGCACTCCTCAGTGCTCTATCATTTACCGTGTACGTCCTTTCTCACCATTAATTTATACAACTTCACGATAACACCTCAATTCCTATATTCAGTACTTCGATTTATGATTGTGGAGAGTAAGTCTGCATAGGTTGGCATAACTTTGTGAGCCTGTACTGTGCTGTAATGTTCTTGAAAGAGCAACTTGGCCAAGAATGAATGCATTGGGCCAGATGGCCAGTTTCAACACTATGGTTAAGCTCATGGCCAAGTGGGCTGGTAGCTCCGTGATCCCTTTTGTGAATAACTACTTCCCAGAAGCTACACAGCTCTGGATTGAAGGTAGAAGGAAAGAATCTGCCATTGCGAAGTGCTGTCATCTCCCTGGGACAGGAGCAGGAAAGTAGACCTGATGCAGGAGAGGTTGTGCCAGACTTTGGCATCGTCCTATGGCCGCTAACAGCCAGTGTGAGATCTCCGCATTCCTCCACAGCACCAGCGCAAGCACCTGAGGCTGGCGTGTTCCATGACCAATGATGTGGAGGAGCAGCGAGCCTGGGCCACCATTGGCCGTACCTACCTCTTCATTCACGAGACCGACCAGTCAGGCGAGTCTCTGCAGCAAGCAGAGAATGCTTTCCGGAAGAGCCTGGCTATCGTTGACAACAAACTAGAAGGTAGGGAGAGGGAACATCGGAAATGGGTGCTCTCGTTTCCTCCCCATCCACTCCCAATTCAGGGTGAAGGTAACGGGATGGCCCAAGGGTGTGGGGAAGGGTGGGGGA